>NC_055967.1:5546454-5826454 GCF_018492685.1 Alosa sapidissima
TGCCAATTTGAGACAAAACACTGACAAATTAAATTCAGCAGATTTGCCATGACCCATCGTATTCATTCATAACTTTGGGTTTGGTGCTGTCACATGATTGCTGTTGCAAACAATTAGAGAGAGAGAAAGAGAGAGAGAGAAAAAGAGAGAGAGCTGCCGATCACACATTTGCATTTTAAGGGAAATGATGAAACAAACTCAGTACCTCTGATCACATGTTGGCTACTTGTACTCCTGACTTCCTGTGATGCCAAGGAAAAACATACCTTTAAGTAGGAAGTTGTTAGACCCTTTTTAAACCCTCCGCTCATTCAAACATCAAAAGATTTCATGCATATTTAATTCAGAATTGATATTAATTTTACTTTGATAGAAATCCTGCTATTTCTGTAAAGGAATGACATTGTAATATGAAGAGGGTTCAAATATGACTGGCTGTGTGATTATGTCAATTCCAATTAAACTACTTTCACTGGAGAAATGGTACTGTAAAAAGATAAACATACACTTTTTAGCAGATTTGTGTCAGTATTATCTCCTCTCATTGTAAATGGAAGGAACAACGTGTGTGCATAAGCTTCTTCAGGTTGATTTCTGATCCGTTATTTAAGTGCCCACTTCAGGCATGTCTGTGGCACGCGATGGAAACTTTGCTTTGTGTCTTTGAACGAGTGGGTTGGTGTTTATGTGCTAATGTAATCGAGCGAGGACCGACATGTGGGTGAGGGAGAGAGAGAAAGAGAGAGAGAGAGAGAGAGTGGACAAGGGTGAGAGACAGAGGGAGCGAACTGGCACCTTAAAATCTATTTAGAAATTTACCTTGGCAGGCTTACACTGCCAGTAGGAAACACTGTTGCAATTTTAATTTGCTCTTTTGTAATGACGGGGCGTAGGTTAGTTAATTTCAATTTCTGATTTCAAAAGCTATCAAATACCGCTCAGATGAGAAATCAATTTTCTCAGCTGCCCTGGCTTTGTGGCACAAAAGCCGCTCCCCATTGGTGGACGGCTGATCACATGACCCAACCAGGGATTAGTTCACTAGGCCCATGTTGCAGCCACCTCAATTACAGGCTGCCTCGTGTAATTTACCTTTATAACATCTAATTCTCAGACAGAACTCATATTTAATTCATGAAAGCTTCCACAAGAGTAATTGTAAAATAAATTGCCATAGAAAATATCAATTTGTGACTACACTTTATATTTGGTATGCTAGTGGCATTCGGTAAGGTGTCATACCCCTTTCATTTGTGGTAAACAAAGGAAGAAGTGGTAAATGCAACTCCAGGCTGATTTCGGAGAAAAAAAATATTATTATAAAAAAAAAACACACCATTTCCAAAATGTCTACTTGAGAATGAAAATAACAGGAGGGACAATCAAACCTCCACTCTTTCTTGATTAACATTGCCGCCGTGCAACGGCAAGGTACCATTTCCTATGACCATTGGCTATGCTGGTAAAAGCTAAATCATATGCTTCATATCAGGACGGCTATCATTGTTTCTCAGAAGGACTCCTCTTAGTGACAGTAAAGACAGCTCGTCTCAGCTGGGTGTGAAAAGTGCAGCAATGATTTCATCTTTATATGTTTAAAGTGTTCTTTTAAGAGATTAGAGACAGCATATTCACTCTGTGCAATGATTAGTAAACAACTCCATACAAACAACTTAGCTAATATATTCATTATTGTAAAATGAAATAGTTTTATCATGAAGCATGTATCTCTTTAGTGCATGCAACGTTGAACATGAGCATGGTGAGGGTGGGTATTTATCATTGGGTTTACCAATCGGTTTACTAATAAATAACAAACTGTGGCTTGAGATCAAACATATGAGACACAGTTAACATATTACTGGTACACAGCCCATAGGCTACTGCTGAAAAAATCAACCTATTGAATAGTGAAATAGTCAAATTACAGCTGCAAATATCAAATGACCGCACCGAAAAAGAAATCATGAACATTTTAACAGTCTGAACTATCCCATCACATAATCATGAAGAGAATTGTACACAATACTTTAAGAAGGATTATTTATTCACAAAAAGAAAGGAAGAAAAACAACATATTGTATATAAAATGGCAAATACTGCAGTCCAGAACAAAGGCATACTGTAGATAGAATGGCAAGAGAAAAAAATTGTCTTTGTGACAGATGTTTCTGAATCTGTGCATTATACAAACTTCACCATTCTGTCACGCCATCTCTTCACCACCCCCGTCTATAATTATTTGACAGTAAGGTTATTCTACATTGTTTCCATGGTGACTGTTTGGGTGAGGCCTACTCCAAAAGCCCCCCTCTGCTGTCATCTCTTCACCTAAAAGCTTTGTAATTGCTCTCATTTGCATACTACAATTAAGTGTGTTAGCTCACAGCTAGACAAATCAAGCCCTCCTCTAAGAAGTGTGGATAGTATTATTATATCATCAGTGCACATCAAAATTTACATTGACAAGCTTTCTTTACCACCACTGAAATATAATTCAATGCGTATTTTAGACGGCAAAACCAAATCTATATGTTGCCAGATCTCTGTATGCTCGCTATTGATCAGATAATGGTTCATGTCAATCAAAAATTAAAAAATGCATAGAACAGCACAATAATTTATAATTACTTATTTTTAAAATTATGCTAGGATCAAGTAAAATATTTTGATTGTAATGATTTCTGAAAATTGCACAGTATACAATTCAGATCAAATAGGCTACAACATCTCTCCATTTCATATTCGGGTAAATAATATAATTTGTGAGTATTACTGTGTTAATAATAATGATGGCCTACAATCAAAATTGCACTGATGTGATAGCCATGTAAATGATCCTTAAAATCATGTTATCTAAAGAGCAAAAATAGTGTATTATTATTATTATTATTAGTAGTAGTAGTAGTAGTAGTAGTAGTAGTAGTACTATAATTATTCTTATTCTTATATGGTCATTGCTATTATATAGTATTGCTGTATTGTTAGCATAATTATTGTTATTATTATCTGTACATTATATATATATATAGGCACATTAAATGCATATGTATATGCATTTAATGTGCCTTTTCCCAATGTGTTCCTCTGGCTGGTGTGAGAGGGGTGGACTGGAGCATGGGTACCCTGAGCTCACAACATCTGCTCACTGATGAGTTCACCAGTCAGGGGTCTCACTCTAGGACGGACTCAGCCAAGACAGACCTTTTCTTTCTCTGCATCCACTTTTGTGCCACAGTCCAGCTGGTGGTTCTGTCTATTCTGTCCCATTTGTGCAAGTGAAGTCCAATCTTGTTCTGTTTTTTTTAAGCACTGCCTACAGTAATCCAGAGAACAAAGTACTGCAAATATGTCACGGTCACTGCATATTTTCATAAATGTAGGTTGGCTTTATAATTATCTTCGTCGGCAGACAGCTCCCGATAACTAACCCAGGGGCCTTTCTGAAACACACTGATTACTCCGCACGGCTTAAAATAATGGCTGCTCCGATGGCAGGCTGTGGTCCAGCACAAGAAGACACTGGGAGTCCCTCGGTGCCAATCTTGTCTGATATATGCAGCTGTGGTGGGGCCAGGGGTGACAGTAATAGCTGTGGGACCAGGAGACGGTCCAAGGCTCGTTTGCCTCTCGTCCAGGAATTCTCGGAATGTCAACGAGCAAGGATCACTACTGTGTGTGTCCCTGTCTCGCAACTGAATTGTTTTAATGGACAGAGAGCTATCACCAGCTATGATTTGATTCACTGCTTCTTGTCAAGGTTTGCTGGACTAGTAATGGAATGTCATCCATTACAGCGTCTAGAACATGCAAAGGACTGGTGTTTGAATGTGGACATTATGTTGTGTTAACTACCACTAAATAAAAATGTGTTTTGACTAAACAGGCTTCTTATTCACTAGAGTCATCTACTTCCCCCACTACAAAGCATGGTAAACTTCTCACCTATGGCATTCATGACTGAGTTTTAAAGTTCTGTCGAAGGACGTTCCATGTGACTGACCATATATGGGCGGACGTTCTGACATCCACTCTACAAGACAGTCCCCGTGGTGTGGGAACGAGGCGAGGAAACTTCTAAGATGGGAATTCCAAATCGGAAGATTTGCATTTTAATTGAGGCGTAAGCCACACAAGAGACCGGCTCATGTGTACTCTCCTGTCCTGTGATGTCATACAAGAGTAGCACGGGCCACGGAAAAGAAAGAAAGAATGAGGGCGAGAAAAAAGAAAATCTGAGGTTGTCAGAGCTTGTCAGAAGCTCTACACGAGTTGAATCATAGTGCTGGACTAAGGCACTGGACTAACATTATCAGACCCTACTTATTCTGACTATAAATACATGAAAAGCTAAAACAATATGCTCTACTTATGATCCCAAGAGTAGCTGTTTCTGTATAAACACTCTCTTCACTAATACTACTGTATGAGGAATCAGTTTTAGTTTGGACACCTGCTGTTCAATTGGCAAATATGCATTTGGCCAAAATACAAATATGAAACCAAATAAATTAAATAATAACTTAATTAACACAACGCACAGGATAGATTACACCTACCAAAAATGTACACTCTACGATTTCCAGGGGGCATGTAGGTGTGCATCAAATGTGGAGAAAGGTAATATTATGGGAGAAGAATAGGCCGCATCCCTGTCACAGTCAGCAACATGTGCTCTCTAACATGCCACAAAAATACAAACCAGAGGGTGGCCATCCGCAAAGAGGAGAGATAGAGAGATCTGAATCGCCTCTGTGTAAGACTCCACAAATACACACACACACACCCCGAGTGTGTGTTATTTCTCTGTGAGACACAGGGAGGAGTTTTTAGCCCAGTTTGATAGCTCCAGGCCCTCTCTGTGTAAGACTCCACACACACACAGAGAGAGAGAGAGAGAGAGAGAAAGAGAGAGGAACCATGTGTGTGTGTGTATGTGTGTGTGCATGTGTGTCTGTGTGTCTGTGCGCGCCTGTGTGTGTGTGTGTGTGTGTGTGTGTGTGTTATCTGTGTGATATGGAGGGAGGTGTTTTTAGCCCAGTTTGATACAAGGCCATTTGCCTGAGAGCAGTGGCAGCAGCAGCAGCAGCAGCAGCAGGGAGGGGGCAGCCCCAGAGAGGCTCTCCCACAGCGGCGGGAGACAATGCAGTTTGAACTCCTGATTAAATGGAAAGGTTACAGGGCCCAGGCTGGGCACCTTGTGCGTCTTCCCCGGCGACTCGGCGGGGCGCTAATGAAGAGCTCTTGAACTGCCAGTCAGGCGAGCGGTGACAGTGTTTTCCAGAGGAGGACGGCCACTTTGGCCCTGGCAACTGTGGCGCAGGCACACACCATCCATGACACACACACACACAGACACACACACACACACACACACAAATAACGTCGACACATACTGTACACTCACACAGAAATATACACAAGCATGCATGTGTACACAATATGTTTGTACACACAAACATCACAGAGAGATACCAAAAAATATAGTCTAACAAAAATGAAAGAGGAATGCACACACGTATAAAATACTCTCACACACATCCACTCGCCTTGCACTTCTGTATCTCACAAATCCTCCCAGATCAAAATGGTTCTGTCATTCGGGGTCTCATACAGATCTACACAGCCTATCATTTCAAGGCGTCTCCACACACACACACACACACACACACACACACACACACACACACACACACCGGGACAATAGCCTGAGTGAAAGAGAGCGCACAAATGAGAAAGGAGAGATCTAGACAGTGACAGCGACGGCGTGTTTTCTCCTGCGCTCTCTCTATTTTGTCTCTCAGAACTTTGTTCCATACAGCCTGACCTCTTTTCCTTTGGAGGTCACTACGGGGACACAGAGATAGAAATCTGGCCCCTTCTGACCCTTACATCTCCACATGGCATTGACAATGATGAAAAGACAACACATTCGCTATAAGTGAGGAAAGATATTTAGTCGTGAAAAAAGGAAATTGAAATTCAATTTCACTGTATGCAAGTATAATTCCATCCTTACTCCCATTTGCCGCGTTCACATAACTCCCTGACAGAGCCCAGTAATTACTCAATGATCGTGGGCGCTGGGATTGTTTTATTCAGTCAAACATTTACGCATTATCTGAAGAAAAAATCAGCTTTGCATTAAAATGCATCAGTGGAACGCATAGGGGACATAATGACTTTTCGTGGTGCTAATATACCACTTAGTGATACATTTCCTCTCCCTTCAGAGTAGAGGAGAAGACAAAGAGAGAGAGAGAGAGAGAGAGAGAGAGAGAGAGAGAGAGAGAGAGAGAGAGAGAGAGAGAGAGATTCTGGTGCGAGTGACAGCCCCTGCAGCCTTTGCGACTCTGCCGGTGCCTCCCAGACAGACTGGTCAAGCAGAAATGAGACCTGCATCAATTTTAATTTGTATTTATCCCGACGATGACCTGCTCTTTTCACTCGGAGCCGTCGGAGGCAACAAATTACACCCATCATAAGTCTGATTCTGACGCCCCGGCCGTGGCGCTATCAGAAAATTAACATGGTTATGTATCACCGACGGGTTCAGCGTGTCACGGCACAATTATACAATCACAGCACCTGCCTGGGCTCTTCGCTGGGAGCCATCCGGGTGGATGACGAGGGGGGGGGAGCAAATGCCGCAGGGACAGCCTGTCTGTCACCGAGAGCCTCCCCACGTCTAGATAACTTCTAGCTCCGACCGCGTCGCCTCCCTCGGCCCTGTGTACAGATATCAAGATAGCGCAGCATGTTCTGGTCAAATAGGCTTGAACGCCAACAGCTGTGTAATGCCAAAGAGAAAAAAGAGCTAGGGGTTTTGGATGGATGGAGGATGGGTGCAATATACACAGGACACACACACACAAAAACACAGGCATGGCATGTACATGCACAAGCTACATGTGTGTCTTCGACATGGAAACGGAGGACATAAACGTGAGTTCTTGAACTGTATGTTAGTCTCTATGCATACATCTCTGTATGATTACATATAAAAAATATATACAATATATATATAATATATAAATATATATATATAAAATAAATACAAATAATAAACAAAAACAATAGGGTAATGTGTGGGGGTAAAACCAGAGCAGTGGAACTTTTCCCATTAGTCATTTACCCCCCCCCCCCCCACCCCCACCACGACCTAAAAGTAAAAAAAAGGGAAGAGCTGTGCCCCCCTGAGCACGGTACCCCGGAGTGCTCTGAATGTCAAGCCATTAGACGCTGTGAAATGAGGTGCCACTCACCAGTCATTATGCTGCTCTGGTTCTGTGCAGAGCCAGGGATGCAGCGACAGCCTCCAGTACAATATTGCACTACAGACCCCGGCGATGCCACAGATAGAGCGCAGTGGGAACAGACCCCTCCAGCCGGGGATGATTCACCTGCAGTGACAGCCACATAGAGACGGGTGCACTCGTTTTTAGATTAAGAAAGTCATGTTTGTCACCGTGCAGATATTACTATGTTAAATATTAATTGATTAAAAGATGTCTCAGTTCTGTGGGAGACTTGTCATGTCTGCAGACAGACGTGGAATGCTTCAAGCAGGATTAAAAACGGTAACTAAAAATAGCACTAAATGGCACTTTATGCCATTATTATTATAATTATTATCATTATCTTATTACTTGAAAATTCTGCTTGTAATTATCGGTTATAAATAAAATGTGTAAAATAAAAAAAATAGATAGAAATATAAAAACATCTGGACAGGATGTCTTTTTTTATATATTGCATTGCTGATGTTCATAAGTGGTACAATACAACCAACTGATCTGTAAACTGTCATATAGAGATAATTACTTGAGCTCTATATGCAATGTATGAAAAAAATGTGATAATGAACAAATGCACAAAAACGTAAATTTTAACATGAAACTAAATCTATATATACTAGGAAACCTATAGACGATAATTGTTTTTCCCCCTCTGGTTATTACATTTTCACAATTCTTAGGGGCCCCTGCAAGCCTACCGACAACAAGCTGAATAATAAGCCAAAAGGACTGACTTTGATGTGCTAACAAATTACACACGGCAGCATCAGATCCCATTTCCACAGCCTGTGTGTGGACAGGATACCCTGGAGCAGGCCTCTGTGTGTGGACAGGATACCCTGGAGCAGGCCTCTGTGGCTCTCTTTCTTTTCCTTCTTTTAATGGGAATCTCCATCAGCAGACGCCGTGGAGGCTCTGGGTGTCACGAATGCATGTCTCATTACTCTCTCTCACACACACACACACAAACTAAACCGCTAACGGTGCTTGTGGCGCGTGGGTTCCGCAAACGTGCGCCGGTTCTGCGGCATGCTGCGAAAGGGGGCCAGAGGGCAGCGCGACAGGGTTCTAAAAGCACCAGCCACTGGTGGAACAGCTGCCTTCTGGCTGCTGTCTCGTGAAGGCATTCTCCCTAGAAAGTTCACTGCTCGCTCCCTGAACTTGTGAATGTCTAAATTAATCATTTAAATAAGATCTGGGTGAAACAACAATATGGTGTGAAAGAAAAAAAAATGCTCTTTGAGTTTTTTTGTTTGTTTAATTATTTAACATATGCAAGCTGGATCCAGCTGCATATCACCACGAGTTAACATACACACTCTGCCAATTAATTTGATTCATTATAATGCACTAATATAAATATGTTTTATAGTATTTATGTATCAAAGTACAGATAACCTTGATGTTACTACTAACGTCATCATGCTGAGAAAGTACTCAATAAAAAATACACACACAAAAACACACACACAAACACATGTTAACCAACACAGGCTCTGTGAGAGTGCAAGCTAAATAAAGCCTATTTCTTTCCCCCGGTCGGGTCTACAAGGTGGAAATGGCGGTACTGTAAAGCCTGACTGTATGCGATATTGGCTGCCAGTGTTTCACAGTGAGACATATTGCAGCGCTCCATTGTCCACACAATCTGAGAGGGGATCTGTTCCCCGCGCGCATCGCGGTTATTGCTCCTGTGCGAGGTATGAACTTGGCATGACTTACAACACAATTTGCAGTCGGCGGCACACACTGATTTAACTCGCTCATCTCTCCTCTCCCCTCTGCTCTGGCTTCCCTGACAAAGTCAATAGGGGGCATCCCTCATCTGTCGACAAAGACAAACAGCAGAATACTAATTAGATTTGTATTTGTCACCAGTGCCACTCCTTGCTGATCGGCTTCTGCCTTAATACATCATTACTCCCTTTTTTCTCTCTTCCCCACTGCACGCCTAGGACACGTGCCCATGTCCTTGGGAGAGACAGGGAAGAGGAGGAAAGAGGGGAAATTGAGAAAGACGGAAAGAGAGGGAAAGAAACAGTATCTTCTGGATTAAGCACAATTCCAGTGATTGCACACACACACACACAGGCACAGGCACACACACACACACACACACACACACACACACACACACACACACTGTATATACACACATACTCTCTCAAACAAAAGCAGAAATGAGCACGCTGCCTGCCAGGGAATGGGTTCATGGTCAGTGCTATCAGAGGGTGCGTTTGGGGAGGAGAAATAAGCTGAACAGAGCAGCAGCGTCTAAATAATAAATAATAATAAATAAATAAATACATATAAAAAAAATGAATTAAAAAAAAGAATGAAAAAAAAAGGGCCGGCCTCCTCCCTGACCCCGCGCTGACTATGTCACCCCGAGGGGCGGCAGCCGCGGCTCACCGTGAGCTCCTCAGCCCACAATCTGGGAGCCAGATGGCTCCGAACCGGAGCAGGTAGCGGCGTGGGTCCGCGGGAGGGGCGAGGTGTCAGCGAGCTGCTGTTACCCCCCCCCTACACATACACACACACACACACACACACACACACAATCCCCCAGAGCTTTGCTTAATGCCCTCCTGTGTTTACTGTATGTGTGTGTGCATATGTGTGTGTGAGTGTGTAAGAGTGAGAGAGAGGGCCACAGACAGGACAGCAGGACCCTCTCTGGGCCACCCCATGCCAGCTAGCCACCGCTTCCTGTGTGACAGGCTTCCTGTGACCACATGTGGAGCTGAAAGTATAAACATAGCTCACCCCCTCAACCTCCCCCCCCCCCCCCCCCCCCCCAACACACTCTCTCTCTCTCTATCTATCTCTCCCTCTTCATCTATTCATCTACCTTTCTACATCACCATATACTCCCTTCCTTCAGTCATCAAGTAATTACGCTTATAAAATAGATTGAATATACTAAGAGCATGTGGAAGCCTGATGGCAATGATATGGCAAATTCTGTGAGAGACGAGAGAGAGGAAACATAGATAGTTAACTTGGTAGTCGGCGGATGTGCATTTCACTCAACAAACCTGCAAACGCAAGTGTCGAAGGTTAATTACATGCATTAGCCTTGGCAGATTGCGGGGTAGATCCTATATGTGCATGCAGCTCATTTATTATTAACATGAGAGACGATAAAATTACACAATCATTCAAATGTACTACCATTCATTACAGGAAATATACATGCAATGCAATGCATCTGCATCAGTTTAAAGGCTTTTCACCGTTTGATTTTCTAGCAATCAAAATATTTGCAATTGCAAAACTCACAGAGCACGTGTTTCTGTCAGGCTTCATGGTGAGTTAGTAGAGCACTTTATTCCACAGATGTACGTAAGACTCATAATGGCTGCCAGTTAAAGATTAAAACAACACAACAACAAATTGGCAAGTCATGGCGTGGGTAGTGTGCAGTCCTTTTGGCAGGGGTTGTGTTTGTGATGGTGCTTCTCTCTGCCACCTGGGCATTAATCTGAGTGACTGGCAGGGACACTCCGGCAGGACGTGCCCAGGGAGGTGAGACCTCTCCGTACAGCCTCTCCGTTCTCCCTTCTCTCACTCTCTCTCACTCCATCCATTTTCCTTTTTCTCTTCTCTCTCATACACTCTCTCTCACACCATCTCTCCCTCTCTTCTCTCTGTATCTCACTGTCTTCCTTCTCTCTCTCTAACTCACTCACTCAGTCCCTCTTTCCTTCTCTCTTCCTATCTCTCTCTCTCTCTCTCTCTCTCTCTCTCTCTTTCTTTTCTCTCTCCCTCACACACACACGTTTCGCTGGGTCTTGCCGCTCTTCCTTCTGGTCTGATATAAAGAGTGGCAGCAGGCAGAGTGACAGACTGCCCCCAGAGATGACACCTGTCAGTGAGGGGAGCACTGCTAATCTACAAGCCTCATTTTGTTTGAACTCTCCGTCACCTCGCTGTCAAATCCTCATCTTCTCAGTCACTGCCAGCCTCCCTCCCCCTCGGTTTTCTTAGCCACGGCTCTCACCCCCCCCCCCCCCCCCACACACACACCCAACTGCTCTCTAACATGCAGACACTCACACACACACACAGACGCTCGCACATACACACTCCCGCCCCGACACAAAATCGCCACGCCTATATGACCATCGTTCTCACCAAGAGTCCCCAAACACGGGCACAGATCCTCACCCAGCCACTCCCCCATCAGACAGTCATCACACGCAACCCCACGGCCACCACAACTAACCCCCCCCCCCCCACACACACACAAACACACGCATACACACACACACACACACACACACATACACATAATTCACAATTTGCTTTTACAGCCTGCTCTCTGACAGACCTCATAGCATGGCTCATCAAGCTCTCTAACTAGGAACACATGCACAGCGCGCTCACTGAGTAGTCTCAAAACAGAGGCGGCATTATCATCAACTACAGACAGCACAGTGCACTCGCACTCCTTTGGACTTGCTCAAACTTCAGAAATAGGTGTGAATGCCACCCATACTCCATCCATTCAACCGTACAAAAACAAAAACCCTCAGCAAACATATGGATGGGCTTTGAGACTTCAATGTTTTTTTTTTCTTCTTCATTTTTTTTTTTAACAAACAAGGCGCCAGCGAGTGTGGAAGCCTGTTGTGTGAGTCTTGTATGGAGATTTGGGCTGAAAGGGAGGGCCCGCCGGGGGGAACCAGGGGGGAACCAGGGGGGACTCTGAGGAGACGCGGGTCTCCGAGGAGCAGCACACTCCACCCCCTGGTCAAATATCTGTTTTGTCTCCTTTTTCTCGCGCCAGTATTGTAATTATAATATAATTCATTATGTTCCCGTAGCACATGTCACAATGGACGTGTCCTCCCCCAAAGTCTTTCTTTCGGTGTTCGGACTGACCGAACACGTCCTGACTCAACCCTTACTGCGCCTTGCATCTTGAGAGGAGGGGGCAAAAACACTCTCTCTCACACACACACCCCTGTGAATAGTCCCCCCCCATCCCTTGTGTTGATTAAGATATCAACGGCCTGTTTGACAGCCGTGGCCGGCGTCAACTCAGCGGGGCCAGCTCTCAAGTCAGGAGGAGGCCAAGCTCGCCGGGGAGAGAGAGAGAGAGAGCGGCAAACCCCTTAAACCGGCCAACACAATTTTATCAACACCACGGCGACACATCCACAGGAGGAGGAGCAGTATCTGGAAAACGCTCTGAATAACATTTGGGCACAGTTAAGCGAAGAAGTAGGGAAAAAAGAGCAGGAAAAACATCTCTTTAAAAAGTTGAGAGAATATGGCCCTCTTGTTAAACCCTGCATTATAAACTTGTTATGAATGACTGGCAGCTGACACACAAAAACGGAAGGTTTCTCTATAAAGACAGTTTACCTTGAGAGATGTGATCATTCGCCAATATCTTGATAGGAGTCACAGAACAAAGGGAAGCGGGGTGCCACATGACAGATTATGATGGCAGATGTCGGAAAGAACCCTTACATTTAGCAATATAATCTATGACACAATTGTAGGGGCTTTAACGTGTTTTGAGCCATGATGGTAAGAATATACCCAGCGAAGAGAGTGATGCAGCCACCAAGGTCCAGCATAGGCTTCAACCCAGCACATTCAAATGTCTCCATTAAGTGAAATTATCTTTTCGAGGCACATTGTGCATAATTGTATCCCCAAAATTACTGTTTCTTTTGGAATGTGTTGGGTTTAATTAAATCCTTTTACGGAAAAAATAGGATGCTGCATCTTTGACAATGGAGAGGCCGTTCCCCATTGAACATAATGGTTGCGAGGTTAAATTGAAGGTTGTGTGAATTCTGAGAGAAGCAGCATTTGCTGTATCAGAGAGCGAGATGGGCACATTCATATTTAAATGGTGCCAGACAAACCACAAGCTGAATCTTCAGAGAGTGAGAGTGAGAGAGAGAGAGAGAGAGAGAGAGGGAGGTAGAAAAACATTTATTGCAGTATTTACAATAAAACAGCGCACAAGAACATATGAAAGACAAACAATAAATGATGTAGTTTTATACAGAGAAATGTGTTGCAGCAAATAACAGTGATAACATGGCACACTACTCATGATTATATTTCCCCTATAATTAATATATAGACCATTTCAATTTCAGTATTTGCTACAGTACATCTTCATGGCGCATAACAATATTTACACAGCAAACCTATTAAATGATTTACTATATTGAGATGAAGATAGAAAAAGTGGTCGGTGAAGAGAACCATGGTTATCAATTATAGCTAATAATGTGCTGTGATTCTGCCCCATCGTTCAACATAAGGTCAGCCATTCCAGGCAGTAGATTTGCCTGACTTGGGTTTAAAATGGTGTGATTCTCATCATCATGCAACATTTGGGCTGATTAATTGATTCTCAGTACAACTCAAAAGCCATGTGGACATTCCCATTACTGCGCAATCAAACTGGATTTTCAGTTTGCCAACCCAAAGAATTGTGACAAAAAAAGATTCCAACTGCTTAGTTCCAGGCTGCCAAAGTATAAAATACCAAATGACAAAAGGCTAATGATGAATGCTTGGTGGGAATAAACTGGCCATTTCCCTGGCAAAAAAAATGTCTCTACCATTGTTGGGAGAAAATGGCATTATTATATATATATAAAGGCTTTTGAAATATAATCAGTTTGAAAGAATAAATCATAAAACAAATTATAATTATCATTAATTATGGCTATCATTATGATTGCTAAACAATAATGAGCACTGGCCATAGCCTGTAGTGCTATCATATTCTTATGAGATCTAGTCTCCATGACAACATGAAGCATCACATGCAGAAATAGGATTGAACTTCAACATAATTCAACTCAAAGTGGCATGGCGTGCACCAACACATTTTACTGTGTGGTGGTGATAGTTCAGGCATTTGAAAAGGATTGTCGTTCACACACACACAAACGAAAATGAATTGCAGTTTCAACAACATATCAGTCAACTAAATGAACGCCTGAAAGTAAATAAGCAGGCTGTTGATGACCCAAACTAAGTTCTGAAGCAAAGTGATTGCAGTGCATTTTTCATGGGCCTAGAAGAGCAAAGTCTTTCTTCTCCGTAGATACAAGAATGCACACACACACACAGATACACACACACACACATACACACAGACACACACAGACAGACACACACACACACACCAGAGAGCTTGAAAACTCCATGAGTCTTCTCTAGCTGAGATCTCCTGAAATGTGATGTGCTAATATACTCCTTAGCCCTGTAATGAGTCTTGGAAAGGTGAGTGCAGTGACTTGCCGATGGGGCGAAGTCAGGGAGCGAGGCGCGCCAGTTTCTGCCATGGGATACCCAGCACACACGCGACCGCTGCACTCGCCCAATTAACACCTCACTTTGCCAATCCCCGCCAGGTCACGGGCCGACTCCCACGGCACCCTCTCCCTACCTGTCTCTGGCTCTCCTCAACCGCATGACCACCGTGAATATGGAATTAGCGCAGACTTTCACCCCCTCGTCACACCAATACGCTGCTCCCCCCCCGATTAGGCTGGTGCAGCGGCGAGATATGCCCAGCATTCCAAATGAAGGTTCCTGGGGGTTATAGATCTCAAATGCAGTGGGGGCCCTGGCGTCTGGGTATTGTGTTCAGCCACTACCCTTCATAATAATTAAACTCCGAGATGAGGAAGTTCTTAACCAGCCCGGCATCCTAATTCCTTGCGGAGCCAACACCTGATAAGGGAATCATTTGGAGGACCACCAGGGTGTGGGAAGCATATCACATTAGTTAAGACCTTAATAAATCTAACAAGTTATTAGGGCTTACCGGCCTTTTGTATGGCCAAAAAAAGTGTATTTCATTCCCCCTGCTCGATTCTGCTCAATTGAATAAGGAAAATTAACATAAACATAATGATGAAGCATTCTCCCTGTACAGATGCCCTCCACTATCAAACTCGTCCCCTATCTCCTTCTCCAATAGCATATGCAATTAAGATTAGACAGTTGTTCAGTCTTTACAGTTGGGGATTTTACACTGGTCTGATTGAATTTATATTTATGTCAAACTAGGGCATTTTTTCCGAACTCTCTCAGACACCCACAACCAAAATGACGTTGCTTAGGAGTCGGATGAAATGCCCTGGATGACTAGATATGTAGATCTTAGCCAGATTCTGAACTCTGTGTATCCACAATCTCATACTGTATGGCGCCCTATTAAAAAAACACAATGGCAAGGAAGTCCAATTTTTTCCCTCTTTTTTCAGTCCCAGTTGGAGCTTCCTTAGAGGACACGGACGGCACACTGTGCCGAGGCCCCTGAGAGAGGTCCGTTAGCGGCCAAGCGCTGAAAAGACATAAGGAGGAGGTAGTGCCAGGGCCAGAGTTCAACCGGAGAGGAGCCAGATCCCAAGGACCACAGTGTGTCCCAGTGCTCCAGAGCAGACATCTTGACTGATGGAGCAAGTTATCGGTGACACTGTGCAATTCTCGCCAGATCTCCAGTGAATCAATCACGCCCTGAGAGATCTTCATTGTGTGTCCCCATGCTCTTCATAGGCCTGGAGAGGGCAGCCATTGATGTACAAGGGCATGAACAGGGCTCTACAGTGCGCCCATTTCACGCGCACATGCGAGTAAAAATGATGCCGTGCGAGTGCAAAAAAATATTTAGGTGCACTGGTGCGAATGACTTCTAACCATGTCAATATTTGTCTACAAAATACACCGCAACATCGAGAAACATTACTGGTGCAAACCATAGAATCACGTCGCGAATGCAGCATAAAAACTACACCTCCCATCAACGTTAGACTCGCTAGTAGTCGCTTCTATCAAATCCAAGAACGCGCAGAAAAAGCGGAAAGTTAGACTAGCCAGCCAAGATGCAAAGATTGAAGAAATTAGTTTTTCTATCCACCGAATTCATTGGATATAGGAGGAACAGGATGAGATTCTGAGAATGCAGTGAGAGAAGGAAAGGTAACCTAACATGCCTTTTAGCCCAGTTGACGTATTGGCTGCAATATGCAAAATATAGCTGTAGCGAACCGGCACAAAAGTAGCCTCCCGTAATACTCCCATTTTATTCAAAGGTAGAACGCTACTGACAACTCCAGGCTTCAACACATGCTTGTTTGTTTACACCGAATACAAGCTGAAGTGCAAAACGAAAGTAGGCCTAACGTTTGCCTACTGCCCCCATCAATGCAGATATTTCAAATAAAAACTAAAAGTATAAAACATATATCCTTGATT
This sequence comes from Alosa sapidissima, assembly GCF_018492685.1. Taxonomy (NCBI): domain Eukaryota; kingdom Metazoa; phylum Chordata; class Actinopteri; order Clupeiformes; family Clupeidae; genus Alosa; species Alosa sapidissima. Next base: position 5,562,999 of record NC_055967.1, read on the forward strand.
AGCCTATGTTGGGTTTTGTGGAAGAGAAAATGGACTGTTTTAGTAGCAGTATTAGGCAGTATGCAGTCAGATAGGTCACCATGGGCATATTTGGATTAGTTATAGACGGATTCACAAATAAATAAATTAGCCTACATTTGGCAGGATACTTGATATACAGGCTAAATGCAAATATGGCAATGTATTATATTATTTTACATTAACAAAATGTAGGAAAATAGAACAGACTGAAAATAAAGTAGGCACTGATCTTTAAAATCCTTCCTGTAGCCTAAATGTTGTCAGTCATTCTTAATATTCGCAATTGGTGCACTGGCATGTTTAACTGTTAGCTGCAGTATAATGTTAGATATGTGTAAGTTAAGTACAGAACTGACTGTGCGCCCACATTTCAGTGCTCCTGAAAAAAAATGTTAGTGTAGAGCCCTGATGAAGGACTGTGGCAATTTGAACTGTATATTACCACAAAATAACAGATATCTTGCTTTATCCCTACATCTGTTAGCCGCAAATGCTGTGTCCTATTTCCCTAGTTAGGTTGTGGCTAATGCTATTTTAATAAGACCAGGGCTATTGTGTTAATAATCCAACCCCTTTTCAAACAAATAAGATTAAGAAGCTGTGAACTTACACTTGCTACCCTGCTGGATGACACAATTGCTTAATTTAATTTCAGAGTAAAGTAAATATACGCGTGAACTGTGGTCAATTATGATCTGTGATCATCTACATTCATAATTCATATCAGCCACTGTATAACTGCTTTTCAATTTGGTGCCTTTTTAAGAGTCCAACCACCAATTAAGAGGAAGGTAATTGATATAAACTCAACAGCTTTCTTTTCTCAGATGACTTGTCTCAGGCAAACTGTTTTCTTATTGAAAGCTGAACAGCGAGAGACGCCACAGGAAGCAAACACAGGAATATCACTTTTCAGTCATTAAAATCCGAAGAGAGTTATTACATTGCTCTACTACATTTTCTGTTCTAGATCCTTGCCCATGTTTGCCACACAAGATAGACAAGGAGTAGGAGAAATACACAATGTGTCAGATTTCAATATTTAACAATATTTAACAATAATTCAATTACAGATTTCAATATACCTGTCAACAGAAATAATAATAAGATGCATCACACAGCAAAAAGGTGAAATGGTGTTGTCACTAAAATATCTATTACAACTCAAGTACACATGTTGGTGCACATACACACTCTAACAAATGACCGTATATCTGACATGAAGGGTACAGTAAACCTTCGAACCTTTGAGTTCCTATTCTGGTCAACACTTGAATTCATCTCGAATCCTTCAATAAGTGTTTTACCAGCTGTGTATGGTCACTTCCATAGTGCAATTACACAATACCAACCAGCACAAGGCAGATACAGGCATGAGAATGCTGTTCACAGATGGGGAAACTCACAAAGCAAAGTATTCCTGATACAAATAAACCACGGCGAAGGGGCCACAAAATAACCTTCGCATTCCTATTTAACATAAACAATCACACAGAGAATTGGCCTTTGACTTTCTCTAGATGCTTCTTTACTACAGAGCATAAGGCAACTCAAAAACATATTCATGCAACTCAAAGGGGTCACAACACCAGCAGCAAACCCATGGGTTGACTGTGGGGGTAGACACAGTGGAAGCTCCACCATAAAACCTTGAGCAAAAGAAAGACAAGAAGGAAACAGCACACTGAAAGTGAAGGCAAGTGTGACCGACTTTTCCCTTGTTGCCAAGGTGCCCACATCAAAAGAGACTGGGACATTCCACTGTGCATAAATGTGTAATTAATGTGTGGAAAAAAAACTGTGTTTGCGTCTCATCAAACTCTATGCAGCAAAAAGACACTGGGGACACGAGACTTGGGCAAATGCACCTGGATAGTTTTTGTTGTACAGAGTTTGTGGGGTTGGTTCAAACAATATAAACTGTACACAAAACCAGATGTATTCTTCGGAGTCTACCTAAATAGTCTCCTGATTTGTTATTGAATATCCACTATAAAACAGGTACATAAAATTATAAAGTCAATATCTAATGCAGTGTTGTTGGTTTTTCACAAACTATAAAAGAACATCAAACAAATGCCACTTCTAAGATCAAGGTTTATTACCAGTAACCCTTATTACCAGGAACCCAGCAATGGGTTCTTTCATTTAGTAGAGGCATTACCTTGAGGTAATATTAATCTGCATGTTGTAAAATTTATATATCTATTATATCATAGAGATTTCAAAAGGTAGGTCCATCCGTTTATCTGTCTGCCTGTCTGTCTGTCTGTCTGTCCTATCTACCTACCTACCCACTTTGCCATCTAACAGTCTAGCTATCTAGCTGTTAATTTAATATTTTCATTTTTTCCAGCAATTAGCATATTAACTATTTGCCCGCAGCTATATCAGCTAAAGAGGGTTGACTGGCAGGAACACATAGCAGGCTACAAGGTGAAAGAAAGAGAGGGAGGGGGGAAGCTAATCCAACAATTGTCGCTTTCCAGCTGATCTGTTTATGGAACAATGAGACCCACCCACCACCCCTGCCAAGCCCCCATGCCACCCAGCCCTCCCCCCTCGACTAAAAACAAGTGAACTGCAAGTTCACACACCTGAAACCAGAGCGAACACAGGCCACATGCTGTTGTGTGTTCTCCTGCACCACACGACATGGCCACTGAATAAAGCCATCACTTACTTATTAAGGGATGGGCTTGTCACAGCGTGACAGTCTTTAAGCATGGCTCTCCATTGACTATATCCCAGGAACAGTGTAGTGGACCTGGGAGGTGTGTGTGTTGTGTGTATGTGTGTGTGTGTGTGTGTGTGTGTGTGTGTGTGTGTGTGTGTGTGTGTGTGGTGGTGGGGGGGGGGGGGTGCTATAAGTGCATGAGAGACCTCCAATGAGTGTTAGCAGCTATTGTGACTGAGCTCAAATGAACAGAAAACATTTAGAGAGACAGAGACTTTTTTTCTTAAGAGCAATTCATCCTTTGTGTGTGTGTGTGTGTGTGTGTGGGTGTGTGTGTGTGTGTGTGTGTGTTTGTGGGTGTGTGTATGTGGGTGGGTGGATGGGTGGGTGGCTGTAGGTGTATGTGTGTGATGGTGCTTCATGTTGCCATTAAGTTAGAGAGCAAGGTATGGTGTCATTGAGAAAAAGTAAGGAAAACAGCTACTTTATTATATTATTAATTCGAGTTTCTTATTATTCATTTGAAGTATAATTTTAAGTTTTCTGCCTTGTAGTATGAGACATTCAATTATAAATGTACATTCATTTTTATTTAATAATGAACAATCAACAAAAAACAAGATAGGCGCTAACCTTTAACATATTCTGCGTCTATGTACTGTACACGTACGTGAGGAAGAGAGAGGGAGTGAGGACCATGAGGGAAAAGATAGAAATTCCAGTCCTCTAGGACAGAACAGAATTAATTTGATGATGAAAGAAAGCATGATGTCAGAGTGAAGCAACAAAAAGAATGAAAACACAAACAGTTATACCTCTACGTGTTCCCCCTTTTTTTTCTTTTTTTTTTTTAAAGTTGGACCAAACCTCAAAGTGGGATGATTGAATCCTGTCCTGATTCTGTCTCTTTGATACTGGACCACCAAGTTATAAATAATGTATTAAAAGGATTTACAATGCACATAAAGGGGGCACTATTCAAAGGGAGAGGGGAAAAAAGTTCTACTACTGCATGAATTCATGTCTGAGAGAGAGAGAAAAAAAGATGTTAACTCTTTGTAACCCAAAACCCACAGACAGTGCGATCATCCTGTATATTCTTTACGAAGATCTAGGTTACTAGTGTGTTTGGTTTGCTTTTTCTTACAGCCTGTGATGACATTTTTTTTTTTTTTGGTCGAAAGGTGTTTGAGGCCTTCTGGGACCACTTAAAAGTTTATGCAGAGCACTGGCCAAGTAACACACACACACACACACAAAAAGCCTTGAAGTATACACACATAGTTCCCTTTCTCTGCGCCTCTCAGCTCCAGCCAGGGGGAGTGTTGTTGGTTTATGAGAGGGAAAATAGCCCCAGCTTTCTGCAAAAGTGAAATGGGATTAGGCCCTTTGTATGACTCACAATGGTGAGGGGAATTAGCAATAGTTGTAGGCACTTAGAGGGGCTCTCACACTGAAGCTTATCCCAGATTTTGCACAATAATGATTTGAATATCAACAGTGTTTTGCAACTACTGCGCTAATGTATAAACTTCTCTCGTTTAAATATCCCCTGGTCCCCCAACGGATACCACTAACACTCTGGACACGCAGGAACTTAGACGAGACAGTGGACAGTGAAAATCTACATGTGTGTGACTATGTTTACATGCCAAGTCAGCCAAACTAGAGGACTTAATTAAACTTTTTTTTTTTTTTTTCAAAAATCATTTCAGCTATACATTTGATTCCACTTTTCAATAAAAACTCGTATTGGCTTCATGGTAGTCTTTACTTTTCTAAATAAAGATGTCATAACTTTCTCTCTAAATTGTGTGTAAGGGGGATTCTAAGGCATAAAGGTCTGTAGTAGTTAGCCATCTATGCAGCTTAGCTAGCTCTCTCTAGCACATTTTTAGTACCACAAAAAATGTGCTTTCATGGAGGGCAGCCACAAAATAATACTGCTGAGGTTGCTCATGCTTGGCTATCGGCCTCATTAGATTGTCTGTTTAGGCTGAGAGAGAGAGAGAAGCTGTATTTCGTCTAGCAGGGCCCTCACATGGGAGGGTGGAGTAATCCAGTCTCTGAGCTTCAGTTGAGCCCTACAAGGCTTGAAGAAGTGTGATGGCCTCAGCATTTTCCTTCCACGGAAAAGGGAAGGGGAAAAAAAGTATTGTCCATATCACAAAACATTGAGTGAGATCAGCGGACTTGTCAAGAGGCCTTGGCTTGAATATGAATGATGAGAGAAGAGCAGGGTGGTCTCCATCGCTGAGGCTGGTGTAGGGGGCATGGGGGGGGGGTGACCAACTGTCCCTGCCAACCACTCAGCAGGCAAATTAAAGAAAGTTAAGACACTTGGACAAAAAAGAAACTCCAGCCAAGACTAAAGAAGGCAAGAATGCACTTGCATTTCCAGAGTGAGAAAAGTGACAGAAAATATGTGAGGAATATACTTTCATCAACTACTGTTGACTATATTAGAGGTATAATAATCACTATGCTTATTGAAGGTATAAACACCAGCTGTAAAAGGAGGTGCATAAATAAATACCGAAAAAAAGCAGTATTGAGTGAAATGGCTTTGATTTCTTTTTTACTGAGGCTCTGTAGCTCTGGCTGTTTGGACTACGCTGACGCTGAAACCAGGCGTGGATTTGTTCCCCTCAATTTAAATGAAGACATTAAGATATAAACCCCCACCCCTGTCCCCACACACACTTGTTCAATTCACTAGAGTGTCTGCATAGTTCCCCTCATTCAACTGGATACAATGATTCACAAGATGAATAAAGTTATCTCTAGGGGTGAATAGGATGTAGCTGGTGGGAGGGGACCGGGAAGGTCCCGTGGGGAGCCCTGAAAGACGGCCCTGTTTGGAGGGGGCAGATCGGAGGGGTCATGCCCCAGCTGCCTCCACGGGTGAAAGGGACACCAGCGGGCTGGACAGGCCCAAGGAAATCACAAAAACAAATCCTGTCAAATAAAGACATCCCCGCACTAGACGGCCACAGGTCCCCCCCCCCCCCCCCCCCACACAACCCCCCCTCCCCACCTCGGCCCCGGAGTTGCTGAGCACTCACATTGCACGCTCTGAGAAAAGGCTACTCCGTGGAGAGCCGATTGTGTCTTTAGCTGAGGATTCATTTTGACTTCGGAAAAGCAGTGGTCAGATACTCGTAACTTTCCCATTTTTATTTATTTATTTATTTCCTTTATTTTGGTTTTGGGCTCGTGTAGAATAACTAGCTAACTTTGGTGACAAACAGCAGTCCTGCAAAGGTAGGAAATGCTATTTTCCCTTCGCCATATTTTTTGAGAGAGTGTGGGAAATGGTTTGACACTCTGACAGTGTGCCGTCAGGAAAAGTGCTTTTCTCATTGTGTGTGCTTGGCTTGTGTTTTGAAACACTCTGAGGGTGGCGTGCTTCTAGCTGTGGTGGCTTACATCTGGTGAAGGTGGCGCGCCTAAAACAGCTCCTTACATTAGCTTAGCATTGCCCATTTGCAGCAACATGAGGCCAATTTGGTGGAAACTTTCTGGGTGAACAAAAACCTCAAGCTTCTAGATGTGAACCAAGCTGATTTAAAAGACAAAAAAAAAAATCCAATGTGTTAAATGTGTTTATTTATGTTTGAAATGGTCATTTATGGGGATCTTTCTCTTTTTCTAAAAGAAAAATCGATATGGGGTCACACATTCTCAGGGGTTGCAGCATTTCCTAGATTGTGCCGAATTGCTCTAAGTTGGAATTTGCAGGGGGTAAGTAGGATGATAATCAGTCCGTATTATAAGGAATTGATGGTTCATTTTCCCTGTCAGCAGTCGCGGCGCCTCACCAGAAGATGTGCCGACCTGTACAGATGGGGTTCAAAGCCAATTTCCATGTTAAAAACTCCAAGCGCTCCAAAAAAAAAAAAAAAGAAAAAAAATCCTGTGAGAGGGAGGCTGATCTGAGTGAGAGACTCCACAGTCTGTTTGAGTGTGGCTCTGCTATCATACTAGCCACTGCTGGAAATGGGTGCCATTTAAGCCAAATGTTAGAATAATAAAACATGGTAATGGCCCTACTTTTTATGCATTCAGACGAGCAAAAGTACATTTTCTAGGTGATGTTTTTCGGCTCTTTCGACGTGGCTGTCAAACAGGCGACACTGGCTTTGAGCACCCATGCAGTCCATGTGAGAAGTAATATACCAGAACTGTCGCAGGTAGTGCTTTAAATCTCAGTTATTTATTTATCTATTTTTTTTTTTTTTTGCTTTAACTGCCCAGATCAATCGAAATGGAAGCCAGGAGCCTTCGAGAACCTCTCCCTGGCTGCCAACGAATCATTTCTCCTCTCATTCATCATCTCCACACATTAAAAACCACTTGCCTCCAGGCGGCTGTGTTTTTGTGCATGTGCTCGGGTTTGGTCTCAAAATAAAGCTCGAAGAAAGAAAAAAAAAACGACTTATGGAGACAGAAGAATTTGTTTGATAAGTAAGAAGATGAACTCATATAAAATGCAAAAAAAAAAAAAAATGATAGTGCCAAGTATCATTCCACACATCCCGAGGACAGGGAAATCATTCTTTTCATCGCACTGTCTGCCGGATCATTTGTTTTTGTGTGATTTGAGGGAAAAGTATTTCACTTGTACGGTCTGTGTGTAATTATCAAGCTCCAGATTCCGTTAATTTTCATATTGTGTTAAGACTCCTATCTTAATTGTGATCACACGTTTCTCCTGGGGAAAAAGAAGACGAGACTACAGGCTCACTTATATTGACTTTGTTCAGGTTATTAATTTCAGAAAGAGTCATTGTAATCGTGTCAGTGGTGGGGGCTTTTAATAGGCTTTTCAAGCTTGGGGGATATGCCACCAAGATGCCTTTTCTTCACACTCCAAGACACCAGAGTTTGGACTGTACAAAAACACCACACTTTACAAACTTGAACCGGCCACACAGTAGGTAGCGGTGTGATGACTTCTTAAGCAGGGGGGGTAAACCCCCGCCCCAGCTTGCTGTCTCACTGTCTTGCCTTTTCTTTAGCCATAACTCAACCCTTGGAGTCTTGTGGGGGCCAGCGACAAAACTCCCGCCATGTAATTCTCTCTCCCGGGCTGCTTTCATCAGCCGATTTGGTTTGAGCAATATGAAGCCGATTTTATCTGCCTTTATAAATTCACAAAAGGCTCGGCGAGTGGCCCCGTGGAAGACATACCCCATCACAGCGCTGTGCCACCACTATCGCTGATCCTCTGCAATTGATAACGGCACCTCTTCCTTTTAATGACTTGACAGGCATCAGACGCCAGACCAGCAGACACGCTGGGGTTTTTTAATATACTTTTCTTCAGGGCCGTCGCCTGTTTACACAGAGGGTCGGGTCAGAAGAAAAAGAAGGTATCTGCTCTCATCACCCACTCTGAATGGGTGATTCTATATTAAAACAGGAGGCCTCGCGGCTCTAGCTATGATGTCAGTGTGATGCTATTCCTAGTTGCAGATAAGCTTTTTTTGCTAAATTGCATGCAAATTGGGACTTTTTCATTGCCTCTTGCTAAATAGTCTTAAATGTCATTATTAGGAGATTGAAAAGGATATGCTTCTTCATGTTGGGTGCCTTTCCCAGAGCATGGATGCAAGCATTCTCTTTATACAATAAATAAGAGTAAACATACACTGATAATGCTTGAAACTAAATACAACACTAAATTCTACATACTGAATATTTCCTGATCACTGTGTGCAATGAATTTCTAAGAAGTATATTGTAATGTCAGGAAAACAGGACAATTTTCATGATCTCACTGGTAAAATTACTAGTTTTATATTTTAAAATAATAATACAAAATATTAATAATAATACCAAAAATATTTTAACTTAAAAGTGTCAATGATTTACTCATCCACATTCTTTAAATTATGCCATTAAAACATATACATCTATTTTTTAATGAATAATAATAATCTAAATAAGGCACACAAACTCTTTGCTGATGAACAAATTGAGCAAGCAAAGGTAGTACTGTCAAAATTTGATGTTCCCTTTAATTTAGCAGTGAGAAAAAAATAGTGGAAAAGCTCAGTATAGGAGTACATACTCACAAAGGATTTAGTTTGAGTGGCCTGCTTTGTTGCTATTTTGACAGGCTAACTTTGAGTTGGATTTCATTGTCTGACAGGCATGTTTTCTCTCATCAGCCTGCAGCTTTATATCCACACGTCTTTTTCTTTCACTCTTTACGTTTCATTTCCAGCAGCCGAGGGTCACACCATTGCAGAAAACCAACTAACTACTTCATCTGAAATTGACAGATAATAAATCTAAAAGGCATAATAAGTGAAAAAACTGTCAACAACGTTTATTAATCACGGTTAGGTGAAATATCGATCAATAATGCAAACACACTGTGATTTAAAAAAAAAAGAAAAAGAAATGCCGAAAAAAACATGTCTCAATAAATATTAATTCACTATCTGTAGATAGAGTTAAACTTTTGATCAAAGCATCCCAGGAACAGAATAAACTTTCCAAAAATAGCCTTAATAGGGGTTTATACAGAGGACATTTTGACAGTTACTTGACAGATAAGCAGACATAAACTAGAAAAGAATGTACACATTTAATAGGAAATTAATGAATGTATTATTATTATTATTAGTAGTAGTAGTAGTAGTAGTAGTAGTATCATAGTTATTATTATTATTATTATTATCATTATTATTACTATTACCCATTGTTGTCCATGCCTATGGTAAAGTATATAGTCTGATGGAGCTGTAGCACTGAACACATGGCAGTGCAAATTAACTTTTAGCCTTGTGCTTTCTAGCGAAACCCAGGAAGTCTCCCCCCGGGGAAGAGCGTCACAGGGCTGCTTTGCTGCAGACACGCTGGTTCACAGGGCTCCGGTTTGATCAATGTTCCATGTAGCAGCGCTACTCTTGATCCTAATTAGGTTTCCTTCATTAAAAAGTGTGATGTTTCCACCAGAATTTTGCCCCCCCCCCCCCATCAGCATATGACTGAAGAGACTCAGTTTTAACTCTTTAAAGAACCACATAAATATATATTTAGACAGACATTATGGACCTATATGCCAAATAAATAAATAAATGAAAGAAATAATAACAATATCAGCAGTAATCATTGTCATTATCATTATTCTGCTCTTGGTCAGTTAGTTCTAAATAACTAATTTAGCTGCAAAGCAGCTTCATCTATTTTGCCTATTCATTATTCTTCCCTATCATATATCTAAATACAAATCTTCATTTTATAACTGACAGCTTATTACATCTGAACACATGCTGATAAATTTAATTCCGATGAGTTAGCTTCAATTTTCCAATCCCATTACCTTCTAATATGGCACCATGAGGGAGACCAGTGAGCAAATCTACAGATTCAAGAAAAAAAATAAAAATAATAATACATAAAAAAACAATACATTATTTCTCGCCATATAAAAAATGTGACTGAGAAGGACAAACTAGGACTGTGTTGCTGTATTATATAGAATTGCGTAGATGTTATTAGTACTATCATAATAGTAATGACAATAATAATAGTTAGACATAATCATTACATCGTTTTAATTATCAATATCATTAGTATCAGTATTAGTATTATGGTTTTATTTTTTTTGGTAATCATCTTCAGAAACTAGTAAATCTGTGCTAAATATAAACGGTTTAATACTACCAACTGACTGATAGCAAAACCAATTATCATCACTGTTCTCAGCCTCTACAATTATTGCAGTCATGATTACTGCTATTGTTTCTGGTTCATAATTAGCAGCACCTGTGGGACCTTTGGAGGAGAGTGGAACAGTGGGATGCCATCGTCCATCACACTGATCACACACCCAGAAGTGCTATGAAGGTGGTCTGCATAACATTCCACTGATATTGTCATTGTGATCACCATCATCACCAGCATTATCATCCTCCTCCTCATCTTTTCATTTTAAGGACATTGAAACAATAGCAGAGGTGCGAGAGAAAAATCATCACTAAATCCTATCAAACAGAAGATAGCCATTAACTGCATTTGCTTTCAGAAAAGTCTAAAGACTAAATGTTCTAATCTAGTCTGTGGAAGCATAGCAATGCTTTGGGTTCCTTCCCTGAGTGAAGAGCCTCTCTATCCTGCACCACAAAAGACATCAGTGAAGTTGTTGTGAAGTAGAAATGTTAGCAAAGGAGGGAATGTCATCAGCAAGAAAATATTAGTGTGGTTAATCTTTCAAATATAATAGCCCACAATGCACCCAAAATCAATAAGCCTCCTTCAGCATCTACCCCCCATGAAAACAGCGTTTGTGCACTGTTAGGTCTCTTATTTGCCAAAAATAAATAAAGGAGCTGCATACTCTTATTATTTGCTTTGATGTTGCCCCTGAATAGCACTCAATTAACAATGAGCCTAATGAGCCTATTAAGGATGAAAGACTTCTCAACAGGTATGAGAGGATTCTGCTGTTTCACTGAGTCTTAGAGCTGGGCTCTCACCACAGCAAGAACATCGCACTGGTCTTTTACACCAGCTTCAGAGGGAAAGTCCCTGGGCTAATATCATGTGGAGAGCAGAATTAGACGTGTTTGCCATCCAATACTTCCAAATTTACAGACCTAATAAAAGAGTGGACAAGAAAGCTCTGTCTGAGCAAATATTAAATTTGTGCTTGGAAATGTTTCGAGTAAACATTACCAGCGCAAATAAGTTTTGAGGCAAGGTCTTGGGATGTTTTGAGAATTAATTTCGTTTATTCTAGGCTACTTCTACCAAATATTGTTTGTAGGCTATCGCATTTTGAAACCATCCACCGGTTAAATTAGTATTCACAAACAGGCCACTTTCGGTATCAATCACGCTGACCAGTTGATGTTTTTCGTCTCAAATAAGATTGCAGTTCAATTAAGTAGCCTTATATATATTTTTTTATATAATAGCATATTCACGTGTATGCCTGGAAACAATGGCATTGTAAACGCCTTTTCCTGCCACGTTCGTTTTGGGCTAAGTCAATAAATATAGTTAGCCTACACCATCCATTTCTGACGGCAGACTGCTTTGAGATATTGCATCCTTGAGTAAGTATAGGCTACCAAATGTATCCGCATTGAACAGCTTGTGGGACAGGCGGGTGTGTGCGGGCGGTGTTGGATTGGTCAGTGGTTGATCTGCCGCTGTAGCTTACAAGTTATCTTCGATCCGAATAATGTCAAGATTGCTAACCTGTGGGTGTTGAAGTCCCTTTACAGATGGCTCTCGTTTTCGTGGCACTTCATTCTGATCCCAAAGTCAAAGGAAAGTGATGAAGGTTGTCATATCTACCAGTCAAACGGTTCACATGTTGACTACTGATGCAACAAAGAACCATGCGCACAGAAAAGCAACAATCTTAATTTTGTTAACCCCGGCTGTCAACAACTTTTTTAATCACGCTTCCGGGTCATTAAACTAAATTATATGAATATTTTCTTTCCCTCATAAGTTTAACTACCCAATTCAAAATAGTCTTCAATATCTAGTTTGCATATTTCCTATCATCATGTTGTAAGAAGTGAAATAGCATTCATTGCAAAAAATAGCTTCTTACCAGCATAAAGGTTAGCAGGGGGTTACAGCAAAAGGTCAAAAGCCATAAGGAAATAAAAATCTGATGTTCTTAATAGACCCATGCTATGGCATATGCGGACGAAATGTTTGGACCGTTTTATGGAGTTGATTAAAATATGAAATTGAAAATATAAAATATTACTTTCAGTACCCGCTCTACTCTAAGCTTGGAATCAAAATTGGAATTCACTCATTTTATAGACTAGGCGATCATTTATTTAGCCATTCCGTATTTTAATTATGTTTCTGGAAGTGAGGTGGATGGAAGGAGAGGGAATCCCCTGTACACTGGTAATGACAATATGGAGGACAGTGTGCTTGTTCAACTTCCAACCCCAACTCTTCAACTTGAACATGTTCTGCTTGAATGATCTCCCACTAAGGTGCACTAAAAAGATCTATTGGACTCTTTCCAGGCCTGTATTAGCACTGATGAGTTACTATAATCCTTTGGGCCTGGGAATTGTATTTATTCATTTATGTATGTATATATCTATATATGTATGTATATATTTAATTTCTCAAACACCTGAAAAATGTAATGTAAAAGTGCAATTAGTGAAAGGAACATTTAGTGTAACTTTAAGGGTAGACTCAAGCTCCATGGGGTAGTGATGTTAGATTTCTTCTCACTGTGATCAAATATTCATGGTCACATGGATGGACTGTGTGTAGAAGTAGGTACAAAGGTGAAACCTGTACCACAGTAAAAGAAAAACCTGTGTAAAGGGGACAGGAAACTTCACTGAAATTATGGCTGTATCTACTTTGCACAATACTCTCCATGTAGAACCTCTATTAGACCCAACCTCATTACATTGCAACCACCAGATGCAATTTTCTATTCTAGTAAGCCACCTGCCAAACACTATTGTGTTCCCATCTCTGAATGCACCAAATGAAAATGCAACTCTAAAGCAGTTTCTCCCCACTAAATACATCCCATTCGCAAACACCACAAAGCAAATTATAAAGCATTCAACACACAACACTGCAGGCCCGGGAAAACCGATAATAAATAAATAAACTGATACTGAAGCACAAGGAATGAAGTTATTGAGATGTTAAACCTGTTTGTCCGGGAGAAGTTTGCGAATGTTATCTGTAGTTTCAGCTCAAGAATGGCTTGAGGTGTTTTGAGTGTGAATCCGCCTAAAGCTGCCAATGCACACACACACACACACACACACACACAGCATATGCTAAATACAGATAAGAGTGTTTTTTAATAGATCTGCAGAATGTCCTTCCACATGGCTCAATGGTTGTGCTTTGAATGCGGTTGATAAGTTGGCTTAAGCTGAGCGAAGTATCTCATGCAACATTGAGTTGCTGTTTGAGCCTGTCACAAACTTGCTGTTTGGTTAAGCCTGCATCCTGGGGAGGGATTATAGTAAACCCTAAAAGATCAGCTTGCGTTTCCTTACTTTTTTTTCATAAATCATAAGTAGTTCTATTACCCCCAAATATAATGCTAAAAATGTAAAGACATAAACAAGTCAATTAATAAACACATTGACTGAATGTGAAATTGAATTAAAACTTTTTACTATACTATATGGGCTGAATAAAAGTATACCATAGACACTAATGCCTACTCTTTTGGCTACTTTATAGAGACTTGAAGGTGTTTTTAAAAGCCCATCTGCTTCCACATAATTAATGTAAATTGAAGGACAATTCAAAAGTAAATCTTTAAGATTGCCTTCATTTCAGATACAGCAGGCAATTTTGTTTAGGGAGAAAAATCCATAGCCTTTATCTGCACGTGGTCAGATTATACTGTATGACCCTTTCAATCCATGCCAAGCAGGATGAAATGGGGTCACACACTGTACATGAACTTTAGCTCTCATAATTCCTCAACTAAAATGGCAATTCCAGCTCCTCCTATATCTAGCAAATAAATATGATTACTATTATGTAACACCGCAGTTCACTTTTTGTCTGCTTCAGTGGAAGTTGTACCATATAAGGAAACATGTTTCTTTCCTCTGTGCTTACTTGGAAAAAAAAACTAAATCATATTAAAACTTGGATGATGGATTGCAATGGCAGTAAAGTGGTTTTAAACAAAATTATGATGAGGGGACAGTGTGAGTAGCATAAAGGACGAGAGCGGTCTTGGAGTTTCGTTTCTGTCAGTCTGTTTAGCTCTTGCTTTATGGTTTCCAGCTGATGGTTGGCGTACGGAGGATGAGGAGGGCAGCTAAGCCTCTTTTAAGCTTCCCAAGCCTCTTAAGGTCTGGAGCACCAGCTTCTGTTGCTACACAGGATGCGAAGAAATGAGTGCTACAAAATGGCTTCTCTGTGCCTGACATTCTCATGTGAATGTGTACGGGCAGCTACTGTGCTACAATGCAAACTATATTGTGTGTGTGTGTGTGTGTTTTTGTGTGTGTGTGTGTGTGTGTGTGTGTGTGTGTGTGTGTGTGTGTGTGTGTGTTTGTAGGAGGGGTTGGGGGGTCATACACAAAGGAGAGCCTGATTCAGTTTGGTCTGAGCACAGATTTGAATATATATAACACGGAGTACAGGTGATTTGTCTTAATGACAGTCAGCACTTTGTTTTCCATACCCTAAAGCAACGTATTATTCTTTATGAACAATGTGGTTTCAATGGTTTACTGCAAAACCCCCTTCCTGGAACTTCAAGCAGTCTGTCACATACTGTGTGGGGGAGGGAGACAAAAAAAAAAAAAAAAAAAACATCTCACGATTTCACTTACAAGATCTAAATACTTTTCTTGCCTCATTCAGACGTTCTAACCTAATGTCACCTAAATTCTCTGAACCCATCATAGCTTGTCATGAGAGACAAAAAAAAATCTATGTTTTATTCAGCCACACCCAACAAAAAAAAACTGAGTGTAATTCACTTTAATTTTAAGGATGGGGAATGGCAACTCTTCCCTTCCAGCAGAGTCGGCCCACATACTGTATACTTGTCCTTTGATGTCCTTAAACAAAACAACTCTTACTTTTCTCATCAGGTGTCCAGCTACTGAAGCCGAAAGGTTCAAAACATCCAGAGGGAGCACTGCATCTTTTCTTCAGCGCTGCATTGCTGAGGATTTCTGGCACATTAGTTGCCTGGGTAAATCACTTCATCCCAGCTTAGCTTCTTGAAAGTCACACTATTTCAGTGTAGCAAAACAGGGACATGGTGAAAGAGAGAGAGACAGAGAGAGAGAGAGAGAGAGAAGGAGAGAGACAGAGAGAGAGGCAGTGGTTTGGTGAGTGAGATGCCCTAGGCTATGGTTGCAGGAGAGCCTGATAAGCTTTTACGAGGCACCCATGGTGATCCATTTCTAACGGATGATTGAGGAACATTACACTAAAGTCCTTGCAAGACACACTGGGCTAGAGAGATTTTGTTTTATGTTTATTGGCAGCGGAAACCTTGTCGTGGTCGTCTTTTGTTCCCTGTGTCTCTCTCTCTTTCTCTTTTAAAGTCCCCTGTCTGCTGGGGGGCGGGTGTGGGTGGATTGTGGTATGGAAGGGCAGCGTGGTCTCTTGCATGGTCTGCCTTCTTTTTTTTTTTCTCTTGCCACCGGAGGGGACGGCTAACGGGACTGGTGCATATGTCATACCAGATAGCTGCAACATCTGGCACAGACAATGATTTATCTCAGGTCTGAACCTGATTAGGGAGCGCAAAGGCATTTGTTATCCAGCCTTTTTGCACCAGAGGCTATGCAGCCCTTGTGTGGGAGTTAGGATTCACAGATAGGAATTACAATTCCATTATTTCCTGGGAGAATACGTAAAGGTGCTTGCATTGTTTTTATTGTTGTTGTTTTGTTTTTTTGGTCAAGGCAGGGCAACAACATGGTTAGATGAAAGCAACTACAAATGCTCAATATTATATCTGCTAAGCCAGGACAATGTTTTGTGCATTCACAGATGTATACTAGAGGTGGGTCTTTGGCCTTGTTTTCACTTTTTTTTTTTCATTTTCTTTGAAAAGTTCATAATGTTGCTGAAACATCTGGCAGCAGTAGAAGACTAACCTTCTTCTCCAACGAGCGAATTCTCACCTTCATACAGTATTTGGAGAGCAAAAGACTTTGCATCCCATTGTAGGAGGCAGGCAAGGAGCGGATCACTGTTTAAGTCTCCAATTCACTGGAAAGACTTTAGATAAAGCATCACATTAGCAAGAATCTCAGATAGATAAAAAGCAGGCGACAAATTCCTCAAAGAGCCTTAAGCCTCGCAAGTGCTTCTCTGGGTTCTACACGTCTTCTCAAGGTGGCATATTTGTTAGCAATTTCTCCGTTGTCGATAGATATGTGTGCCCAAGTTTGTGTGCATTAACCTGGACCCTGGCTTTCATTTGCGGTTTGATCTGCTGGGCTATTAATGAGCTTTAGCTACCCTCCTGCAAGCGATCCTCTGGTTTCTCCATCAGCTCTGGGCTCTGGGCATGAAGCCTGTTAAAATAGACAGTCAGGGATATCCAGACTGCATCTGTTCGGCATTAAAAAGCAATTGGGGCTCTAAGAGCTGAGATAGTAATCGAAAAAACAAGTCGTGGAGGCTGGCATCAGTTGACAAGAATTGTCCTGATGGGAATGTTGATTTGTTTTATTTTACTGCATTTTTTTTTTAAAGAAGGGTTTTGTAGTGTCAGAATATTGTTGGTTGGTGTGCTGTATTGCTTCTTTGGTCCACCACATTCAAAGGATTAATCATCTGATGATTCTTCTTTTTTAAGTTCCTTTGTTTTTATATGCAATCATTAAAAAAGTCGCATACTCACTTACCCCTTACTGTACACCCACAGCATGTTTTGTCAGTTATTTCCTCCTGTGATGTCGTCCCTTTCTCCTCCCCATCTCTCCCCTCAAATTGCTATTTCTTAAGTATCCGGGGTACTAGGGTGATATTTGTTTAGGTAAATCCATTATATTAAATCTGTGATATTATTTGGTGATAAAAACCCATGGCTTGCAATAATTTATTCCATAATATGGAAATGTGTTCAGCACCAGGCAGGAGAGTCAGAAGGCCATCTCTTTCATGGCCTCCCTTGCCGGTTAATAAGGCATTTCTACAGGCCTCTACTGTAATATATTTTACCAATAAAGCAGCTCCAAAGCCCAGCTGGCCTTTTGACCGGCACTGAGCACTTGGAAAGGAGCAGGCAGTCCCCTGCTAACTAGGCCTTCTCCTCTCTCATATTAGCTACCTGTCCCCTTGGCTTTGCAGAGAGAGAGCGAGAGAGAAAGAAAGAGAGAGAGAGAGAGAGAGGCTTAACTGGGTTGATATTTTCATCTTGGGCCTGCCAAGATGCAACACCCCTGCTTTAATCTTGTGTTGTGACGTTAAGCACGGTGTTCATGAAAAAGCCGGGCTGAACTTCAACCTTGGGGTGGTGCTGTCACAGGGACGTGATGGCGCTGGGGTGTGGCATGGCCTGCTCTCTCCTTGACCCTTCCTATTGGGCAGCCAAAGCCTTTCCCCTGGCCTTTTTGAACCGGGCCACTCACTGACAGGCAGGATCTGACATCCTCTGACACAAAGAGCCTACGTTTGTCTGACTCGAACGTAATTGTGGCTGGCACCAAAAAATCATGGCAATTTTGTTTTTGTTGGATAAGTGAAGTAATAAATGTTCAGAAAAGACAATGTGTGCATTGCCAAAACACTGTTAATTGCTTATGATGTGAATTGTTTGTGATATATTTGAAATGGCACTGATAATAGTATATATACACTATGTCTTCCAGCCTAGTGAGTGATATTCACTTCACTTTTGAGCTGTTTTATTTTCTTTCTTTCACATCTTATTTAATCAATGGCTTACCCATTGTTGAATTGTTGATGAATGCAATCATACCTAAATGATTGAGTCCTCAACTTACCCCCCCCCCCCCCCAGATAGACACACACACACACACAGAGAGATAGAGAGAGAGAGAGAGAGAGAGAGAGCGAGCAGGTCACAAACACAGTGAAAATGCATGCAAATGCCTGACATGAGCATCTGACACACTGTGTACACAGAGAGCAGCCTGCTAAAGAGTTACTCCACCACACACAAAGACTGCTCATCACTCTTTGATAGCTTCAGGCGCCCACAGCCCGATATTGCTATGTTCTAATGCTGTCACTTATACTGATGGTGTTTGAAAAAAAAAACATCTCATCCACTTCCCCCCTCGTCATTTAGCTCCGTCTCTTTGCCTGGCTGATTGATGCCGGAAAACCAATTGCTCACCATAGCATCCATGTCAGTCTATTACGTGCACTCTCTTGTAATGATAGGCTGTCCCTGAATTGCAGATTGCGGTGCCATGTCTCAAAGCCAGAGAGAGTATAGCCCTTGTCCATGCTATTCTATTGCCTGTGTATATTGTCTCATTTAGGTAAGTAAACAGAAATTCCTCTCACTGATGAGGCTGTCATTTCAGTCAATCCTGCATTATTACCAAGAAACCCCAAAGTAATGAATTATTGATCCACGTGTATGTTGGGGAGAGGTGTTCATTAAACTACTGTGCCATGATACTTAAAAACAAATCTAGTGGTGATATATACAGTATATATATATATATATATATATATATATATATATATATATATATATATATATATATATATATATATATATACTGACTATATACGTGTTTTTAGTTTCTTTTCCAGTATTATTTAATTATTTAGTATAATGATTGCAAGTGTAGCTCTGAGCAACGATGAAGGGACTAAGCAGCACAATAGATTAGCTTCTTTCAGGAAACTAAACTACTGATTTGACTGTTGACTCAGTATTTTATTTTGAGTTATTGGTGGCTGTAAAGAGCAAGCATATGAGAGTCTCATATGACTCAGTCTCAGACTCTACAGTGCAGTTGTGGTCAACAGGAAGTGCCATGTAGATTGTATGATTCACTGCAAATATGTGTTTAATTGATAGATAGATAGATAGATAGATAGATAGATAGATAGATAGATAGATAGATAGATAGATCTATAGATAGATCAAGAAGTGTCTGCTAAATGTAATGTAATGTAATGTAATAGATAGATACTTTATTGATCCCCAGGGGAAATTCAAGAATTGGCTCATTACTCAAGCCGTTTTTAAAGTATTCCATCTGCTGTAACCCTCCATTGCACATGTTTTAGAAGAGGACATGTAGTAGAGTATAACCATAGTAGTTGTGTAGTGACATTTTGTCTCTTGACCCTATGTACACCAAAAGAATGCATGCAGACATTTCATTTCAGCGTCTTGGAAAGAAAAAAAAACAGGACTAACCATGTGTCATAGTGTGACTCCACAGAGGTTATTGCAGGAGTCGGAGTCAGTCCTATTTGACTTAAGAGATGTTAGAGCTTTTGGAGATGGTCTCTAGGAGGGTAATTTCCCATTTCAGGCATGAGTGGCACTGCACCGGAGACAAACCTGTTGGCCCTGCATCATTATGCGGGTGAGGGGTCTTTTTGAAAGGGACTACTTTCATTTGCCTCCTCTCTATTTACTGTTGCACAGCTATTGATTGTAATTGTGGTGAGTTCGCCACAGTTATCTCCATGCTGACCAACCATCAAAGAGCCAAAATGGCAGCCACATTTAGGAGTCACCTTGCATACGACCACAAACCACAAAGATAATGCATATTGCTGTGACCCTCATTTTGCACTAGAAGCATACTGCCATTCAAGCCTTTTGATCATGTCTCCACTCTCAGATGAAAACAACATCCTCAGTTTCATAAAATGTTCCTCTGAACTGACTAATTGAAAAGAGTTGGCAAATATACTAATCAGGAAGTAATGCAACTAGCATATTTCCACCTGACCTTAATCAGTTGAATGTGTGGTTAATTTAATTACATATGGTGGAATTTGATTACAAAAAAACATGGAGGATATTAAGTGAAGTTCTGCCTTGTCTAATATTGTAGCCTCGTCTATACTTTGAGCTTGTAAAATAAATAAGATGACTCGAGAGTTTTGTGAAAACAAAAGCCACTAGTTTCTAATAAGACTTGTTAGTCATGCTAATGTATGTAAATGCTATTAATTACAGACACCTATGTTTCCTTTAAGCCATTTGTCAGAGAAGCAATTAGAAACAATAATGAGAATCCCATCAGTGGAAAAGCTAACATGATGAAAGGCAGCGGAGGAAAGCAGGAGAAAGTCACTTATCCTGGACTCGGCCTAGCCGTGGGCAACGGGGTCTCATTAGAGCTGGGGACTCTTTGTTGATCACCAATTAACCTGATTTGTTTCCGTACTGATAAAGCCCTTGCACAGCAGTGGCTTCCCCTTTTTGCTTTGTGATCGACAGGGTTTACAGACAATATGTGTCTGTCGCACATAAAGGGAAAAAAGCAACATGAAGCAGCCCATCTAATCAGTTACTTATGGCACAAAACCCCTCGCTTTGTCAAAGTAGTGAAGCAAACTTGATTTGGAAAGGGGGGGGCAAAGCCAGTCGGGTCTTTGTAGAAGGCAGGACAGTCTTTTGAACACAGTGAGGAAGAGAACCCATGGCATGTATCATGTGACCTGTGGCAAAGGCTCAGAAACAGATAGGGGAGATCAATCGGCCTCTCTCCTTTCACTGCCCTCGGGATATTGACCTATCCACCATGAAAACCCTTCCATTTTAAACAGCATGGCGCTGATAAGAGAAAGTGAGGAGATCTCTTTAGTACCTGCAGCTGTAATTCCATGAAGCCCTCAGTGGTGAGCTATAGAACTATAAAAACAGTCACGTCTGCTAGGGTCAAACACACACTGACATGGCTGTGGCAACCAGCAAGACAAGCTTTTAGAAGTGCCGTTACTGCAAACCTTGCTCTCTCTGTCTGATTATCGGTTTTGGGATTTGTGTCCTTCATAGAATTCTGAAGTGAAGTATGTGAAACCCACAGATTGTTGACGTTTGGTTTCTATAGTGCTCAAACTTAGTCAAGCTCATAATCTTTTTAGATATACCTATGTGGAGTCTATTTATGTCAATAGTCCCACATTTTCCCACATCCACAGTTTCTAGAGTAGTATTCATCCTTTGAACATAACTTTTCTGTAGAGATTGTTTTCTTCATTTTATAACAGTTTAATATCTTTTCACCTGCAAGAATTAAGTCTTACCAATGCAAGTGCCAGAACCAATGAAGTCTTCTTATATGGGACCAATCCTGACTTTTCAACTCTTGTTTTGTTCTTCAAAAAGTGTAGGACTTTTTCTTTGTTACATATAATTACACTGTAGATTGCTGTTAATCACTGTTCTTCCCAAATAACAAGGGGAGATCTGACAGAAATATGTGGCGAATCTTGGGAATACAATGCAGTAAATTAGACATGAAATGAATGGGAGACACCTTCCTGGCCCCTTCCTCAAGGCTGCAATTTGTGGGGTTTAATGGAGGAAATCATTGTCATTTGGTGCAGGAATGAGGTAAAGAGGTAAAAATTAGACCTAACTTCTGTTTTTAAACCATTATCATGGGAGGTGCCAAATAGCGAACTAATTACAGATCATTGTCTTATTTCAACAGGTTGGCTGTTTAATCAAAGGCTTGTTTTTGCCACATTTGCTTCATATGTATGGTATGTCCTGCTATGATATTCAATAAAAATATCTTGATTCAATTTTATCATTTGTTTAAGATAACAGGTAACATTTAATCACTTAAATATTACTCTCGTGCAAATTCTACCTGAAGCAATCCCTTTACTTGACCAAATTTTAATTTAAAATGCATTGTAATTTATCTCTCTTGCTGTGGGTCATCTAAGATTATTCACTTTTTGTTTCACCAGAAGGTCTAATAGTAATAACAGTCCACCACAAGAATATTTTTTTTGTATTATTATTTTGACTAGAAGTAGTATCCTACTATATTCCGGTTAACACAGAAACAAATTTGCAACTTCATGCAACTTCTTGTACCCAAATGATTGTTAAATACAGCAAAGTACTACCTATGAGCTCTGTTTTGGCCAGGGTGCCCAAGACCAGTATCTCCATTAGACATTTGTTTTGAAAAATACATATTTCTCTTTTGTATTAACTAATTTGTGGATGTAGTGGACGTTACCACTCTCATAAATCTGACACTGATGAACATACTGACATAGCTAAAGAAACTACATCAGAGCATTTTAACTCTAAGTAAAACCAGGTTAAGATACATTACACAATGATACAATACATTATAGTTAATAAATTATGGCTTAATGCTTATACCTGGTGTTTTTTTCCTTAAAAAACTCTTCCTTATATATTAGTAGTAGCCTACTAAATTAAAAGCTACTTGGCTTATTGTTTGCCTCACAGGACTTTGATTAAGTCTTTAGTTCATGTTACCCAGCATTTTCACTTGTAGGAAAAGAATCCTCTAGTATAAGTAGTATAAGTGGATTTAATTTGGGTTCTGCATGGTAAGCACTCTCTGTCCCATCAGCTTTTATTTTCCATTGAACAGTTTTTTTCCTGGTATTAGCCGGTCAGCACCAGCTCCACCCAAAAGTTAACAGAGATGTCATGCTGACAGCTTGCTCAAAAACATGCAATGCTATCCATTGGCTGATGACTGACAGCTCTATTCACCAAACATGCCACCTCTATTCACTAATAAGCTGATAACTCATGGCCTTCCATAAATTATGTTGGTAGCAGATGGCATTTAGTATTTTTTCTATTACTTTTTAAACCAATTTGCGGAAGCATCCAATAGAATAGTGGAATGTTAAAAGCCCTCTGTTATCCCCAAAATAGAGATGTGAAAAAAGCATGAGAAGATGGGCGGGAGATGGATGCTTTGGATCAGACTCTGCTTCTTTTGTCAACTTTTATTTCTCTTTCCCATTTGAAATAATACACATTCCACTTTTGTGCTACGGTCAAACTTTGGTTTATAACATTTAAAACTCAATATGTGTTAAATCAGGAAGAAAGGGGTAAATACAGTGGAGATCAAGTAAAAATGCAAATGTTTAGGGCTGTATTTAAAACCAGACACGAGACACACTCATTTGTCTACTGGAAGGTTATCCGGCCGTTGCAGCGCGAGAAGGACCTGGCACAGGATCGATAAGGGTTTGACTGCATTTCCAATTCATTCTCTCCAGCTTAGAGAGCCAAACTCCTATCTTCCTATTGATTGCACTGTTAATCCATAACCCAGCTCGTCCTCTTGCTATGTAACAAACAAGTAAATAAAACTGATAACAGGAAGGGAACTCTTGACTTCATAAATCAGAGAATGAGAGATGCAAAGGATTAGGCCACTCTCTCTCTCTCTCTCTCTCTCTCTCTCTCTCTCTTTCACACGCTTTCTTGTCTGAAATAGACTTGCCCTGTCTGACTTCCTCTCCCCTTGTTGTGGTCAGTGTGACTGAGCATGTTACAGGACATGATTTACTCACTTGTCGTGTGGACATTGGTGGAACTCAATCAAAGCTTTATAAGTCAATGGATTTTGCCAGAGTTGGTTAATGACTTCACTGTGAGGGACAGTAGTCAATAAAATAGCATAATTGAGCATTAAAGATACTAGAACTGAAAGTGTGTGTGTATGTGTGTGTGTGTGTGTGTGTTTGTATGTGTGTGCTCGCGTGTGTGTGTGTGTGTGTGTGAGTGTGTGTGTGTGTGTGTGTGTATGAGTGTGTGTGTGAGTGTGTGTGTGTGTGTGTGTGTATGAGTGTGTGTGTGAGTGTGTGTGTGTGTGTGTGTGTGTGTGTGTGTGTGTGTGAGTGTGTGTGTGTGTGTGTGTGTGTGTGAGTGTGTGTGTGTGTGAGTGTGTGTGTGTGTGTGTGTGTGTGTGTGTGTGTGTGTGTGTGTGTGTATGAGTGTGTGTGTGTGTGTGTGTGTGTGTGTGTGTGTGTGTGTGTGTATGAGTGTGTGTGTGAGTGTGTGTGTGTGTTTGTGAGTGTGTGTGTGTGTGTGTGTGTGTGAGTGTGTGTGTGTGTGTGTGTGTGTGTGTGTGTGTGTGTGTGTGTGTGTGTGTGTGTGTGTGTGCATGTGTGTGTAGGACTCCTGCGTGATCTTATGGTGTTTCCACATGGCAGCTCCCTAACAGTGCCGCCCAGCTCTCTCCGTCCTCCTCACTCACTCCATCTCTGTGTTTTTCTTCTCCAGCTGAGTGACCTTCTCCCTGTGTGTAATTTAGATGTGACCTTTGACCCTGGGGGTCCGGCATTTGCCTCCAGTCCAGTAACCAGCAACAGCTTCCCAGTCGCTGGAAATGTCAGCGCCACAGAGCGCCCTCCCTTTCCCCTCTGACCTGCAGAGCGGCTCGCAACCTTCACAAATGGACCACTTTCATGGCTGCCCTGTCATCAGCCCAGTGACAATATTCTCCCCGTTTTCCCTCTTTCCTTGCTTTTAAGGACAGGGTTGGTACACAATTGCCTACTTATGAAAGTCACCAGGACAAGGGGATTTCGCTTGAGCTGTTGTTAATCGTGGTTGTGACATGAGCTAAATTGTAGTGACACACATGGTTTTTTTCTTGTGTTATTGTCAGAGTAATTAAAATTATTATTACTATTTTCAATTAAATCGTGATTAATAAATGCACAGCAAAAGCATACAATAACTTTTAAAAAGCTTACAATTTTAAGCCATCATTAAGAAAATAAACAAAGAAATAAACTTCCCACCAACAGTCTTCTGCCAACTGTTAAGATTGATCCTTACAAATGACCCAGTCCCAAATGGTGGAGCCAGCGATAATGGCAGCCAAGCTAACTCTATTGTGGTGTAGCATTTCTCTTTCTGTAGGAACTGGCCCTTAATGAGGCCTGTTCAGAAGGGTCCCTGTCCTCCTATCTCCTGTTGTGGCCTCTGGGGGCTCGGGCCCTGCATTGGGACTCCATTGTTGTCTATGCGGGGGGATAATGTCCTTATTAATTGTACCTCTTTGTAAGGTGTCAGCTGCGTGGCTCCGATGGAGACGGATGGTTTCTGTGGAGTCTGCTCCCTGGCCCTCCTTTTGTCAGCCACCCAGAGAGCCCACCATGTCTGGCACGGAGCCGGCTCAAATAAGGGCCAGATGCGCACCAGAGTCACCTTCCATCTGCTGTCTTTTTTTACCTTTTCTTTTTTTTTACACAGGTGTACCATATCTCATCCTGCTGTGAGGCAGTGGGCCTGAAGAACATGCTTAAATATAAAACAAAATGAGACGTAAGACAAAAAAAGGGACCACAGATCAAAGCTTTTATTTCACCAACTTTTGAGGAAATGGTATACTTGTTTGTATACAAGTATACTTGTTTGTTGATTTTTTTAAATCAATTTGATTATAAAAGAACATCTACATTGAATGTAGAGAAATATATGTTTGCTTTGTTGTTTCTGTCAATGTCATTATATATCTATCTAATGTCTGCCCCTTTTATAGTCAGTACCTTTTATTGTCACTTTTCAAATAATAATAAAGATGGAAATATATCTGTGCACGCGTCTGTCATCTGTTGTGGCTAATTTGTAGTATCTCTATCTATCCATTTTGTGATATATGTAGTGTTTTATGTTAGCAGATGCTATACACAGGCAGAACAGCCCTGAAGCCATGACATACAGCAAAAATGCTTTATGTGTCAACCATTTGGTCTCAAATGTACTGAATGTTTGTACGATGATGATTTTGTTCAGCTGTGTATTTATTTCCTCAGCCTTTGAATCCATTGCCTTGGCTTGTTAATGAGTGAAATTAGTAGGGTGAAGAGAATTAGCAACAGCTAATATGCCTCCATGCTCATCAGCGACCGCTTTTCCTCCTTGCAATTAGCACCGGTTGCTTTCATTCTAGTTGACTTTGACAGGGAAATCAAAGCAAAGTTTGTTTGCAATCGACCTCGGCTCCCACCACTTTGAACAAGTGGAACGGTGACTGTGTGGTAGTGCGAGCACTCAGATGTGCAACAAGGTTTCACATCTGTCAAAGCAGATCAGCGAGGGGGAGAATGTGAACTATGATCTATAATGACTTCCAAATGACCCGGCTATGAAAAAACATCAGCGCGGACGTTAAATTAGTCAACATGACCTGAGGACATTTTAGTCTCCTCGAATATAAGTTTGAATGGTACGAATGAGGGTGAGGTTGAAACTAACAAAGAGATGCTGCTGCATTAGCCTGGGTTGGAAACTCCATTTAGCAGATGACTCAAGGTGAAGGCCGGATCCATTCCACATCTGGGTCACTTCTATTCTGGAGTCAGCTGCTTGTCTGGGACATTTGAGTCATCACCTGATGTTTCTGAACGACGAGTCTAACTTTAAAAAAAAAGAAGAAAAAAAAAGAATTTCGCCCGTTTTACAAGAACATAATTGCATATAAAAATGTCAGAATATCCTGAAGGACCATAACTCATGAGTCATAATGCACCCTGGTCTCTCAAAGTGCAAATCATGTGTTGAGTGATAGTCACATCTGTTTTAAGAATATCTGAGTGACCCGGTGTCCAGCTACGCAGTATGCCTCCAGAAATCCTGCTGGACATTGAAGCCCCAAGCTCCTTTGTTGTATTTGAAACAGCTTGGAAAGACGTTGGGTGTTGAATAGTTTGACTGATACTGTTTGTTTTACTGGACAATGGAGCCATTCCATGAGACTCATGTTTGCCATAACAAGTGGCATGGGCTTTTGAGAATTGCATTCAATTGCATTCAAGTGGCATCATCAACCAGGAGTCTTTCATGAACATCATATACATGACCAAGTTCACCTAATTGTTAAAGTAGTTGCAAAAGATTTTGGAAATGCTACAACACTCTCACTATTGCTGAGGCCATCCTAATGAACTGGTGAAAGATGATATCTAAAGCAAGTCCATCAATAGCTGTGTCATCTTAAGGACAACAACAAACCCAAGACTGTACTGTAGGTGCAAATCTGGATCTGGAACAAGTTTGGGTTCACATCCATTCCAGAGTCAGCTGATATCTGGAAAAGTAGCAAATATAGAAAGGAACCCAGGAGGTATAAGGGGCCTCTCACACAATAAACTATAACGTTTTTTGAATATTTTTATTTCTATATTTGACCTAAGGATTTCATGCAATGTGTGTATATAAACATTCCTATACTGATATAATTTGTACATGCTCTTGTTCGTATACTCATAATACTCGTATGTTCGTAAGTATAGTCTATCATACAGTATACTACATTCCTCATCAGCTATGTGAAAACTGTGAAGCGACTCAAGAGAGAACAAAAAACATTTTGTCTGTCTGGAAAACCACTCTTCCATCCTTTAATCTACATTTTGAAGTTGACATATAATATATAAATGTGGTCATTGTGATCTTTGTATATCATTGTGTTATTTAATATTTGAACCTTTGAACATCTTTGTGTTATTGAATATCAATGACACACTTAACTGTGGAGCATCCTCACTGATAAATGTTTAACAAATAAAAAGTATTTCCGCTATGTTTGCATGTTCAGATTTTAATTTACATGAAGGCAGCCAATGGTAAATCTTAATCTTGCTGCATTTTACCAAAGTAAGGAGTACTATGATATCTTGCCAACAGCCCGCTGATACAACACCATTCTGTATCCTCAATGAAACTTGATATCCCAATGGGATTTGGATAGCTCACTGACCTGTGTTGTATCTTGTATTCTGGGCTATGTGTACACACGTGATTCAAATGATGTAACGATTTTGTTCATTCGCTGTTCATTACATTCTCTTTTCCAGTCAAATATTAACAACTCAAACATGGTGTTGTGTGCAGACCTCGGTTGTGTATGGCAGTCAAAATAATATTCTATTTTCAAAGCTTATTCATCTGCATGTGTGTGCATACAACTGGAGAAGGGGATCCTTTTAAATTCTCAAGTTTCACTCAAATTTGGTTGTGAAGATGCATAAAGCCTTGCTTGCTTCAGTGAAGGGTGTTTGGGGAAAGAGACAACGTCTACTCATTAGATCTATTGATTCCCTTGACATTTCGGAGTAGTTTAAATAAGGTCCATGCTGGGGCCTGCCTAATTTGAAAACAGTGAGGTGACCATATATGGCATAAAGGTCAGGTTCAGTTTGAAACTACCTGATGAGTTACCAGCCTATTGACAGAATGTGATTTTTTTCTTGCCTTTTCAGAGGCAACTCATTAAGTAAATACAATATTCTCCCCTAGAGCTCCTTTAACACACAATTAGTCCTGATTGCAGTTTTGCACAAGATATTCAGTCACCCACTACCAAACCAATGTACTTCTTCAGTATGTGAGGATATAAAATTGTGATATATATATATATATCACAATTTATACCCATTTTACAATCTGAGGACCAGAGACCACCCATCTCAAAGTGGAATATGGGGAGAAACATAATTTTTTTCATCCTTATAGCTGAAAATGAGAAGTCAGAGGTTAATTTTCTGTTTTGAGTAATTGGCCTCCTTGTGATCAGGAGACTATTTTCTCACAAAGTACAAAAGGTCAATGGCAAATTCTATACATAGATGATGGCGAGGAGCCTATGTTTCCACAAGACAGGGAGACTGGGTAGGATGAAGAGATTCAACTCCTCATTTCTGCTCAATTACAGGACTGCTCTTTCTTTTAAAAAAGCATATTATTTTAATTACTTCTGGCTTCTGGGCCTGTGGTAATAACTAGTAGTAATGAAATATCTTTTTCATTGATTATTTTAGTTTGTTGAGAAAACACAGTTAATTAAGTGGATTGAAGCCTCCATGAGATCACCAGCATTAACATCAAATCCTTTTCTCCTCATTAAAGGAAACAGAGTCAATTTAATTAATGCATATTAATCCCCACCAATGCCCATTTTAGCTTTCAAAAAAGAGAGACAGCCACGAAAAAAAAAATGTAGCATGGCTTGTCTGACTTCAAAATCATTCCATTTCAAACATGCAAGTTTGATCGCTGCCTGAGTTTGTGGGCGCCACGCACAGGGGCCTCCCTCTGAAACATTCGGCAACCTTTTGTGTGATCTTTCCCTCGGCTAATTAAAAAAAGGGGATTAATCAAGGCTTCCTCGCGCAGACATCACCAGCCATGATCCTGGGAGCGATGGGATTCCGAGGCAAAGCTGGTGTCTGTGCCTCTCCGGGTATGAGTCTAATGCCAGCTCTGTTGCTGCACACACCCATAAAAAACAAGCTCTCCTTCAGATCACTCTCTCCTTGCGAGTCTCTTTGGCCACATAGACACAGAGTTCTAGAATGCACCGTGGTTATTTCCCCCCATGTCCTTAGCAGCCACCTGATCTGAGACCTTGTGTGTATGGCCCCATTTCTTCACCAGCCTTGTAGAGCACACGTCGAGTTCTGCGGAATGACGCTGTTAACCTCGCAAATATTTACACCTTTTTTCGAGCAGGTTGACTTGCCAAGTCTTTCCCCTCTCCTTGGATGTTGTGACTAGCTGGTGCCAGAGGTTATCCGCCGTGCCCTTGGTCCGTGTTTTGAGACCAAAGCCCTTTCCCTCCCCTGCCAACACATTACTCTCGCCGCTGATAGACCTGAGCAAATGATCTGCTGCCAGAGGGCAAATATGACCAGGGCCGACTCTCCAGAACATTGATATGCCGTAACCTGGCCCAAAGAGTCTGATTTAGTTCTATCTCCAGTTTTTTTCCCCTTCTTTTCCATTTTTAGTTGATATGGACTCTGTGAATGATCAACGAGATATCAAGACATCTGTGTGGGCGTCCAGCTCGAAAGGTGGCTCACTCACTGCGCTCATCTACAGAGCTCTGTGCCCCGGGTAGGGTTGTGCCCTATCTGCCGGACAGTTTGCCGGAAGAATGTTTAGTTAAACAGTAAACACTGATTACCCTCTTGGTTATGGTAAGGTTGTTTGAACAGCAGCTAAAAGGTCATTGCAGTGAGTTCATTGTTTTGTTCAGTCCTGCTAGCTTTATTCCATATCTGAAGCAGGTAATGAAGAGTTATTATAAGGGATATGCATCATACATATTCAAGAGTATTTTTTACTTTCATGTACAGTGATGCTTCCCGCCCCCCCCCAGAAAACTGGGTTGCCTGTTACATATGGTATGATTCTACACATGTTTCATTTTTCTCTTTGTGCCATTATTCAGAATGGCTGTGACTGTGGTTTTATTGTTTGTTGATTTTATTTATCTTTCGTGCTCTAGAGAGAACATTCCATATGGGGTGCTTGCTTTGTTATCTATGGGGAAGTTAGCTTTTGCTCATGGTAGTAAACTAGAAAGAAGTTTTAGCCTTTCAAAGCTGTCAGAATTAGAGAGTTGTCGGAGTCTCTATTTTTCTTTATCATTCAGAAATGGTCAAATGATTTACTGTGACAACTCATTAATGGTGGCTATATAAGGCAGATATATAGCATATATCATGAAGTAGATCACGCTAGAAGGTGCAATTATTACCTCAGTCATACTTAGATTATTAGAGAATTATTCCTACTCACAGCGACTTTTAACATATCAAGGAATGCTGATGTGTTAACAAACAACCCACCATAACTCATGTCATATTTCAGAAGTGCTTGTGGTTACCTCTTGGTCCAATATTTAAGAAAGATGCATCTAGTTCCCTGACTACCCTTTATACTACCTCATCTAATTCATATATACCAGCAATATTCCTTCAGCCAAGTTGAGCCAAGAGACCCATAACTAGCTGACTAGCTCAGCCAACTTCAAGTCCCTCTCCGCATTTTATTAGAGTGTATAAAAATGGCCCAAAAAATGAATTTTGAAGACCAATAAGTGATCTTTGTTTGCAGTTCCCACAAAAAGGACAACTCGAGGCAGCCCCTAAAATCAGCTTAGTCAGAAACTATCTCATAGATAAGCATGGATGGAGGCCTCTGCAATGACGGCAGAAGGGGGATAAACCATAAAGCATGCAGAGAAAAAACAGGGGGGTACCAACCCCTTTCAGATTCCATTAAAGGATGCTCTTCTCGTTTTTTAGGTGTCAATTGTTTTCAGTCCCTTGAAGTGTAGATGGCATGTTTGAATTCCTGTATTAAGCGTAGAACCTGCTGAGTTAAATTATGGTCTGTGGGCTGCGAGGTGGGAGTAATCAATAGGGATACACAGGCCAGTGTGTAATGTGTCTGCTCCTAGCAGTGGGGGGGCTGCCCCCTGCCTGCTCTGCCCCCTCCGCAGGTTAAATAAATATGATACTGAGACCAGGCACACTGGATTATACAATATCAATGTAGAATCAGGAAAGTGCTATTACACTCCTCTGCCCACTGTGAGCACTATTGACAGATGTGGCTTTGAACAGGGCTGTGGTGGATGGAGTCCATGACATTGCCCCGCCCCTCTTACTCTCTTCCTTTCTCTCTCTCTCTATCTCTCTCTCTCTCTTTCTTTCTTTCTTTCTTTCTTTTTGTCTCTCTCTTTCTCTCTGTTTTCTCTGTTTTACCCTCTCTTTTTGATTCTGCTCCTCCCCGCCTTCCCTGCCACTTTATCTAATATTTTCCCCTCTCTCTCTCTCTCTCTCTCTCTCTCTCTCTCTCTCTCTCTCTCTCTGCCTCTGTTCATCCCACATTCCTTCGCCATGTTATGTATTAATAGTGTAGAACTACACAGTGAAACCATGGTACACAAAATATATCTATTTTAAAGTGTTCCATATCATGGTTAATCACAACCTTGGCAAATATAATATATCAGGTGTTTTGTATGTTTGATGAAAAACATGACATATGTTATGCCTAGCCTTTATCTGTCTATGAAAGATTTGTATCAAGTGAAAGTAAATAAACAAACCATAGCATGAAATTGCAAAATGGTAAACATTCAAATCTTGTCATTGCAATTTCATGACTCGTTAAAATTCAGTATTACTGTGACTATTTTGATAAACACCCTACAATACCCTCAAAACATCATTGAAACACATTCATTGCAATGAGTTATTTGCAGTAATTTGCTGTAGAGAATTATTATGCTTTGCAGAGAAATATATATATTGGCTTTGTTATCCCAAATCTGACAAAGCAAACAATTTCGTAATCTAATACAATAATTCAATTTAAACATAGGCTAGTTATTCCATGCAGTGCTATCTCAAAAATCTCTGCATACACATATTACACGGGATTATCAAAGTTGACCTCTTTAGTGAGAGGTCACATCAGGCAAACTTCCTCTTCTTGAATCTTTGGATGATGATAAGAAGAGAAGGGTCTGTCTATTGTCTCTGGATGACATATGTCTTACAATCCTATTTGGCGTTGGGGATAACAATAGCCTGCAATAAATGAAAAGATGTGGTTACCTCAAGAAATTAATAATTAGGCTATATACTATCAAGCAAGCTACATAGTTACAATAGGCCATTGTATTTTAAATGTCGAAAGCTCAAATTCAACACTTGAATTGCCATACATTTCCAAATGATAATTGTATTGCTTATTACAACTCACCGCCAACTACTACTGCATATGCACATGCTGTATGCTATTACAACACAGTTCTAATGAGATTCTCTAAATCTTGCAAATCCACTTATTCTTCACATGCCACCTCCCACCATATGACACATGTGCTGGAACCCTCCACCATCAGCACTGGAGGCATTGCCTAACAAGATGCTGAAAAGGCACATGGCGGGTGGCAGCTGTATGAAAATGGTGCTCTGACACAAATAGGTTGATAAATGGATGCTCTATTTTCAGGTTGACCCTGCGAAATGACAAACCTTAATTAGGCAGTTTGGTGCTCGCGGCCGGCCACTGTCAAACTGCCCATACAGTAACCCCATAGCGTTGATCCACTTGCAGTATTGATTAAGTCACTCTCTCAGCCAGTGAAAGGGGATCAAACGAGGCATGTGTGAAAGGCTTTATCAGACAGCACTCCAGATAACCTGATACAACCCGATACTGCCTTCTCAAGAGGTTGCAACCTCACCGGCCCCTCCAGCCCTCATTAATTAGCATTCTCTCTGTACTCCTCTTTTCACTTTCACACTCTCCGTCTCTCTCCTTTCTTGCTCTCCCACTCTCTTTCTTCTTTATTTCTTATTTTCTTTCTGTCTGTCTTTTCTGCAGCTTCGTCCTACCTCATTACTTTTACTCTCTCTCCCTCCGTCTCTCAGTCTTTCTTTCTAGTTCCTTCTCTCTCCCTATGATTCTGCCTTTCTTCATTTTTATCTTTCCCTCCCTCTCTCTCCTCCTTTGTTGTCTTTACAGTCTATTACAGCTCACACTGTTTTAATTCTATTTAGATGAAGTACACACTGTTTTAATTCTATTTAGGAGAAATACACACTGTTTTAATTCAAGTGCAGATAACCCCATTCTGACTTTCAATATTTTTTCTCATTCTTTTTTATTGGTAAGGAGTTCCTGTGTGGCTCTTCCTCCATGTTCTCTCAGTCCAGCCACTCTCTTCCTGCCTACTTGCCTGCCTGCCGTCCTCTCTGGGGTCTTGTTCAGAAAGAGCAGAGAGCGTGTGTGGGAGTGCTGGCCAGGTAGGTGGCCTGCGTCTTGTTTGCGTGGTCAGGGGAACGTTTGTCATGGGCGACCCCCGTGAACCCCAGAGAGCTGCGGAGCGTGGACAGGCGCGGCGGCAAGACGGCCGGCTGCTGTAAAAGAGCAGCGGAGACCGCAGGGGAAATGGCCGAGGCGACTGGTGGCCCTGCAGCTGACACATGTGCTAACCGGGGTGTCAGTGTCTAAGCGGAGCAGAGCAGAGCACCACGTCTCTCTCTCTCTCTCTCTCATCCCCACCAAACAGCTTTCTTGGCATGTGTGAGCTTTCAGTGTAGTTTCTATCTGTGTGGGAAAACACACATACACACACACACATACACAAACACACACACACACACACACACACATACACACATACAAACACACACACACATACTCACACAGGCAGTAATGCCTTGGTTGTATTGCTGAGAGCAGCAGCTATGTTTATGTGTGGAATGTGGAGTTCAGCATAACAACCCTTGCCCTCTTACTACAATAATAGAGATATTGTTTTTAAAGGACTGTTGAACAATCCAATATGAAGTATACCTCTATGTCTAGTAAGGGCTCTCTGTGTTTTAGAGTGTAATGTTAGAGACACTGTTTTTTTTTCCATTATGTCAGTCA
Source organism: Alosa sapidissima (assembly GCF_018492685.1). NCBI lineage: Eukaryota > Metazoa > Chordata > Actinopteri > Clupeiformes > Clupeidae > Alosa > Alosa sapidissima. Next base: position 5,597,381 of record NC_055967.1, read on the forward strand.
GTAGAATAGATGTTTGTTTTATTTATTTATTTCTTGGGTTTTTAATTATGATTTGTAACATCAAATCCATAGATCAACATGCGGTAGTTAGTGCATAAAATGTACATTTAGAGATCATTTTGTGTTATTTTCTTCTCCATTTGTGTGGTTGGGTTTAATTTAGCTAAAACAAGTGGAAATGGCATTCATGATAATAACAGTGACTTGTTTTACTCTCTATGGCCATGCCATGTAATGGATTCCGCATTCAATGAGAGACAGAAGGCATTCACTGTGCTACTGCAGTTTGCATAAGGGTAATTAAGTGGATGAATACTTTGAATTCTTCTCTGTTTCACTAAGCTGACATGATCTAATAACATGCCGTGAATTATTGCATGCCTCCCTTAGTTAGGCACACGTCTGATGGCTTGGTTGCATTAATGTGCCTTCATGCAGCTTTTAGAGGATTTGAAGAGATGCAATTTAGGAATGCAATTTGGGAATGGCCGCTTTTAGTATCAGAAACGTCACTCAGTGGCGGTATGGGCAGCTGACATTTCTGTTTGTGTGTCTACGTTTGCTGGTATAAAAGGATTTTTCCCCCAGTGTGTTGTAATGAATGCATGTTTTCAGTTATATATTCGTATAATGCGGCGTTCCTGACACGATGCCTCATTCTTGCATTGAAATGCCCATGCCGTATCAGAGGGCCGTTTCATTGTGGCGTGTCGTCCTTGCCATGAGGTCCATCTTTTTTTCCCCCCTTCTCTTTGATTCCTGTCCCCCTTTTCCTCGCTTTTGGAGAATGGCCTGAATTTGAAGAAAAAAAGGCTTGGTGCCAGGTATTGCTGACACAGTGAGCGGAATTTTCTTCCCTCCCACAAAAGATTTGGGAGAAGCGCATTTGCATAAGGTCAGAGCCCGGCTCCTGATGGAAGTTGCACAGCATCTCTGTCTCTTAGCAACACTCTTGCTCTCTTGGTCCTTGCGTTAAATTGACTGGTCCTTTCCTTTCTTCCTTTTCAGCGCCGCGCTCACAATAAAATGCCACCCTCCAACCTATGTCTGTCACCCAAAAGGTCATCCCTCTCTTTTCCCCTTTTCTCTTTACCATTGCTTTCAACTCCAATTAAAAGATGAGTGCATTATTTATCTCATCTCTGTTTTTTTCTCTTCTTGTTGTTCTCCTCTCTTTAATATTGCTAAAATTGTGATGAATATTAATGTTTCCTCTCTTATTCTCTTTGTCTCTTTCTTGCTTTCTTTTCTTCTTTCTTTCTTTCTTTCTTTCTTTCTTTCTTTCTTTCTTTCTTTCTTTCTTTCTTTTCCTTTCAGATCATGTGCTTCTCTGTGTGCTTGTGTCAGAATATGTGTTTGTTGTGTACGTGCATGTGTGTGTGTGTGTGTGTGTGTGTGTGTGTGTGCGCGTGCATGAGCATGTGAGTGAGTATGTGAGTGTGTGTGTGTGTGTGTGTGTGTGTGTGTGTGTGTGTGTGTGTGTGAGTGTGTGAGAGAGAGTGGGTGAGTGGGTGAGTGGATATATTAACATGGCAATATTGAGGCTCTTCCAGTGCTGGGGATAGATAGGGAGCAAATTGGAGGCACCTGCAAGACAAAAGGGCCACTGGAGAGCCACTAATGTGGCAGGAGATGGAGGAAGAGAGTGGGCCCTCAGTCGCCGTCTCCATCCATTTAGTGGTGGCTGGGTGGCGCTCAAAAAAGGGGAGGAAGAAAAGAAAAGAAAAAAGAGGGTGATTCTTTTTTATATAATGCTGGTGTGTTCAGAAAATGAGTTGCCCTGTCTGCCTTAGTGGTGTGGGAATGGGTGGCAGACTCCAGATGCTGGAAAGCGATGTTAATAGAGGGTCAAATTTGGACAATAGTATCCATCACTGCTTTCAGGGATCTTTCTGTCATCCAAGTCATTTCTGACTGCTCTATCCAGCGAATTGGAGAGATGATTCAATTACTATCTTCTTCTCTTTTTGGGCAGCTGTACACAATAATTTCATCTCTGCTCCCGTTTAGAGCATTTTAATCACCCTTCTCTTCATCCTGGCCACATTCTGGGGTGATGATGATTCTCCAATAAAATGTAGGCTACACTGATATCTACAATAGCGCATCATTCATATATGCTGCTGAATTGGTGCTGACGAGATTCTAAAATGTGGTCAATAAAGAGTTAATTAAATGAAATGAGTTTGGAGAGGTAATCTTTGACAACAAATTAAAACCATTTGGGTTGGTGATTGTAATTATGCAAATAATACCGATACTAACGGTGGTGGAGATGACGACAATGGTGGCAATATTATAATGATGTGGGACTGCAATGGTGATGAGGAGGAGGATGACGATGACGATAATGGTGTTGTTGTTGTTGTTGTTGTTGTTGTTGTTGTTGTTGTTGTTGCTGCTGCTGCTGTAGAAAGACATATCGAAAGGACAACAGAGGAATGCACCATCACTGTCTACCGTCGTTATTTTACCAAGTTCATAGACTTTTAAAAGCATAAGTTTTTCTTATTTGCGATTATATTATTGTCCATATTCTCTCTCTGCTTTACAAACATTGGACATCTTGAAATAACCAAATGCTGGACAGTTGAAGAGGTATTATCAGTCATGCACTGATTATTTTGTCTTGACCGTCAAGCCTGGATATTCCCTCTGCGAAGTGTTCATGGGGAAGACCAGATTTGTCTCTTGTCCTTCCGTTCACAGTTAGACGACAATTAAAATAATATGTGGAGAATCACTGTATCTGCTTTTATTGTTGTTCTGAAATGTAACCTTAAATATGTAGGCCTAGGATAGAAATATTTAAATATTCAATGAGTCTAGAAAATGATTTACGGAAATCTGAAAAATTAATTGCCTTATTAAACAGGGTTATGAGGTAGGTAGCCTACAAAAGATCAAAATATAGGTTATATTAATTTATTCATCAATATTCATTTTTAATAAGTGTCGTCTGCTGTTAAAGTTAGGTGGTATAAACAACTGGATCGCACCTCGCTTTCATTAAAATCTCATTTTCATTTTAATCAAATTTTCATTATATTCAAATTTAAAAAGTCCATTGACCAAAACATAACATGTTTTTGTTCAAAACACAAAATGCACCTCAGTTGACATAATCCGAACGATAACAGTTGAAAATAAGGAAGGCGCCTAGTTTTCAATGCGTGAACGCTCGAAGGTTCTTTCAGGGTGTGTGTGTGTGTGTGTGTATGTGGAGGAGGGTAGTAACCCAGCAGGTCAGGCATGCGTAACGGTGACAGGGGTTGCCATGAGGCTGAAATGTTGCCAGTGAAAGGGGGGCATCCGTGCTCCTTTCTTGTACTTTAAGGTGGTTTAAAGGTCCCCGACCAGCTGTTTGCCACAGCATTACACCTGTGAAGTTCGCTAATGCATAGCTGCTGGAGAGAAAGCAGCCCAAAGTCGGGACTGTGACCCCTTCAGATTTTAATTAACTGCGAGCAGATGCACTGAAGACAAAGGTTCAATAAAGGACAAATTGGGAATCACGAGGAATTGAGACAGGATAGCAGAGGGAAGAAAAATATACAGGCGTAGTTTCTTCTATGGCTAGGCTATACCCTTTATGCAAAGGCTCGTGGCCTAAAGATCCTTAAAATAAACAAACAGTGACATTTTGCGTCTTATTTTTGATCACATGCCGAGACTTTTGTTTATAAATGGAGATATGTGGGCGTAGGCTGTTATTCTCACATAGCCTGTTTAGGCTTGAAACGGAATCCATTCACACACGCGCATCCTCTTGCACACATGCAAAACCAATATAGGCTACATTTATAAAATAAAGATGACAGAAATAAGCTAAAATGAAGTTAACAAGCAGAGTATTTCAGTGTGAATTTTAATAATTGTCTAGTGCTGTCTAATAATTTTCAGAGAGAATAAGACTAATAAATACTCTCCATCTCATTCTCTCTCTCTCTCTCTCTCTCTCTCTCTCTCTCTCTCTGTGAATGTTTTTTTTGCGGGGCTAAAATATTAAGGTCCTACTTGGTGTTTAATGAGATGCCGAGGAATTCAAAAAGTCTGAAAAACATAGACTGAGAAATATAATTGTATTTTAAAAATATATATATATTTGTAGACTGCAGTTGAATGCTTTGTCAACATGCGCTATATACTGTGCATTATGTGAACTACCAGATGTCCACACACTGTGTTTTTCACTTTTGAAGAAGAGCTAAACACACCCAGTAAAAGTGAAACGAGAAACCCCTGCATAATTCACACGGGCATGACACCCGGGGATCAAAGGGCGTTGGAAGGGCAAAACCAAACTACTAATTGCTACTCGGTAATGGTGAATTAATTGGCTCTCTTAGGCTTCTTGGTCCCACTCGAAATAAACCAACAGAAATGTCTCAGGTTAAAGACCTTTGGTATAACCTATTGATTTTAGCGTTGTAATCGTATTGGCAAAGATGTGAGCTAGTGTGATGCAGATTTGAGCAATGCCTTATTGCGGGTAACAAATAGCCTTGATATCTGAGCAACTCCGAGAATGGCCCCAGACTTCAAATACTCTGTTGGGATATCTCAATTTGATCGATATGAAGAGGAGGATGATGGGCAGCTGATTCGAATTGAGTTGCTAAATGCGGTATTGGCAACGCGTCTCCCTCCAATCTGCAGCGCTGGATGGTGATGATGGAACACCCTCGGACTACGAGTGCTGATTACATCAAAGAATCCCACGCTTATAGCTATCATCTGGCGTAATCTCTCGTCTCCTTTGGTCTTACTTCTAAACATCCACATCATCATGTCTGTTCCACTTGTCATTCTATCCGTGATCCCGGTGTCTTTCGTCAGCCCATCATAACCTATCATAAAATACCCGTCTTTGGTAAGGACCAGGAGACCAGAGGGCATCAGATTTATTTCCAAATGACAGAAGAAGGGGACGAGGCACAACCTTTATGCTCTGGTCATGCTTTTGTTCTCTCCCTCTCATTTTCCAACACACACACACACACACACACACACACACACTTGACTAAGTGTATCTGCATTACTTTTAAAAAAAATGCATTTGACATTTATTTCACCATACAATGCATATACCCCCACAGACGTCTGCTTCATGTTAATATCTCCCCATTTTATGTTTCCCCTCCTCTTGACATATTTTGCCCCTTTCCTGCAGAGATTTGGAGAGCTGCAAACTCCTCCCAACGAATCCCCTGAAAAGACACCGCCACTGGGCGATGCAGTGGCTCCATGGAGAGGAATATATCCCACACACTTAAGGAAGAAACAATGTCATCATTACTGTAAGACCCCCCGCTAGTTTCCCCCCACTGATAGGAGAATGAGCGGCTTCTTCTGCCTAATCCTCTTTTTTGCAGAGCCTTCTTCCTTTCACTGCTTCCTTCCTTTCTTTCTTTCCTTCTTTCTTTCTTTTTTCTTTCTTTCTTTCTGTCTTTCTTTTTTTCTAGTTGTCTCTACTCCATATTTCATAGATATTCTTCATCCCCTTACCTCAGATCAGTGCTGGAAGGGAGCATACTGTAGTGAATTATTCTATTATTCTAGTTAGGAGAAGAGTTCCATAGGATTGCATATGATTCAAATATGCTGCCATGTTGGCATTGGCTCTGAATGCCTTGTTGATGTAAATGCTTGCTGTTATTTTTATTTTGTTTTCAGAAACTGAAGCAAAAGTCAGAGAACACAAACAATGACCCAGTGCCTGAATGGCAGAGAATTCTGCAAAGGCTGGCATTTACCCCCCCCCCCCCCCCCCCTCTCTCTCTCTCTGTCTGTCGGTCTCTCTCTTCCTCCCTCCACGGGTGTGTTGTGATGTGTCTGCATCAGAGGACTGAAAAACATCTGTGCCTGTGCTTGTGCGTGGGAAGGCCCCCCACCCACTGTCTGTGACCCACAGTGATAGCTCCTGGACCCACGCCACACACAGGCTGGCTCGGGCTTTTACAAATGCCTGTTCTGTCACATCGTTTGCCTTTTTTTCTCTTTTTTTCTCTTTCCCTCTCTCTCTCTCTCTCCCACTCTCTCCTCCGCCTCTCTCTATATGTCTCTCTCTTTCCCTTCCCCTATTTCTTTCCCCTTCTGTTTAGCAGCCTCTGACACCACCACATCTTCTTCCTCAGGTTCAAAGTGGGGCTTTTTTGGCGCCACACAGAGACCTGCTCCACACTGCCACACCTCACTACTAACCCTCCCCACACCACCATGACAATATCTCCCCACGGACTGCGAAACAATTCCCAAACTGACCAGCATACATCGCTACACCATGTCAAATTTCCCCGCAAAGCCTTCCGGAACGCAAAACCATCCAAAATATTTATTCGCCGTTGTTTTCAATGAGGGTCAAGCTGCTTGTGAGCATGCTAGTTCAGATTGTGTCCTTTAATTAAGTATTTATGGAGCAGCCATGGCAGTGAGGTGTATGTTTACATAACACCGGTCGCTCCACCCAGCCGTCCCTGCCCCCTCTCTCACCCCCCGCACCCCCCCAGAGTAATGCCCTCCTCTCCCCCACAGCCTGGCAGGCCATCATTCCTTGTGTGTACTTCCAGCAATGATATCAAAAAGGTTTTTTGGTCAAGCCAAAGCGAGGTCATCCTAATAATACCCAAGGTCAGTGGTGGGAGCCAGCGAGTCTCCCAGTCATTTTTCATTTGTTCGCAGAGTTAATGACAGTTGCAGGGGGAACAGGAACTTGGAGCCGGCAGGCATGTGATGTCACCAACACATGCCAGGGGGATTATAAGGGCAGGCAAGGGACAAGGGCTGTGGATTAGAATGAGAGAGAGACAGAGAACGAGAGAGAGAGAGAGATCTTTACATTTCATCTCCATTTACACTGATGCTGTCCATCTGGAATTACATTAAAAAATAATAAAAAAAACAATAACCAATGAAATAAATTTCTATATTAGTTACAAGAGTCTGCTTTGTTATCTTTTAATTTGAAGGTTACTTTAAAGCTTATGTTCACTGCAATGGTTTGGAATGAAAGATTCTATAATATTTCAACAGATCATGTCATTAGCTCAGTGTTAAGAAAACACTGTGCTGTGGGTATGCGTATGTGTAAGTCTACCTAAACTAATGCTAATTTGGACATTTGACGGTTATAAGACTGATATGTGTATTCCAAATAAAACTTTGTTTTACCCAGGTAAACGGTTTCCCAGGTGGAAACACGAGTTGGAAAGTAGCCAAATCCAATTAGCACAGGATGTAGGATATGTGCTTCTGACAGTATAGACAGACAAACATGTTTGCTGAGTATGCATATGGCACAGACTGTCCTACATATAGACCTCTATATTAGGATTTCTCTGCAAAGCAATTACTTTGACCAGCTTAAACACACACTACACTGTCTGTTGTTGTGGCATATGTCCGCCCAGGGCAGATTTGTGCTTTTATTTGTGCCTAGATTGTTGCTGTGTTTCCTACAGTATAATTTTCACTCTGCTTTACAACAAAATATAGGTCTGAAATGTATATGGGATCATAATTATGTGTGGGATTATAATAGACCTCACATGCATAACAACGTATCAGGATAATAATCTGGCCAAAAACCTTTTTGTGGAAATACTTGATGATGTTGACAATTGTGTAATCTAAATTTAGAATGAAGATATTAATACCGGCATAGAACAAAATGCACTTTCCAGTATTACAGAATCAGATTTTGTAAACTCACACTCTTGTGAAACCATATAGGAGACACAGAGAATCTCCATCTTTCACAGAGGAGGACCACAATTTCCTCTTGTTGCTATGCTATGATGTGCACCTTGTGAGTGCAGCAGTTAATTGAGGTGAACCAAGGGGACACTGGGACTGCTGCCATTTTTAATCATCCAGAAGCAACACTACGCAAACTCTCAAGCAAAAAGAAATCTCAAGTTACAATGCCTCCAGGCAGCAAGGCAATGGTAACATTTTCTATGCACAGTGCCCCGTTGCAGAAACTGGGGACTAATTTGGATGCAACTGAACTGTAAGAGAGCCTTGACATTTCATTGAGTTGGTAGGTCAGGACGAGAGGAATGCTTGCATCACCTTTTTGGGTGAACCTCATTTGTATGTTGGCTCAAACAAGATATGTGATGGTAATTATAAGAGTTATGGCTCCAGCTCCTGGGCATAAAACTAGGGGACCAAGAACATGTGTAAGGTCAACTGTGCTGTAGAACAGTGATAGAACAACATAACCTATATGCACACGGTAGAGTAAATTAATGTATCCCTGACATGCACAAATACATACACATTAACTGACGCATGAATTCTAGAGCATGCTATTATATGTGTATGAAGACACACACACACACACACACACACACACACACACACACACACACACACACACACACAAACAGCACACATCACTGGGACTCTGCCCTTCCTCTCATCCCCCTGCTGTTTGATGCCACTAAACATATGAGTAGATTTTGCTTGAGCACAACCCCGGTGCAGTCCCTGGTGCTTTGGTGTTCACACTGCAGTTTGTCAAACTCTTTTGTTGACGGCGCAATGACAGCGATGACCTAATTTTTGGCGGAGCCTAACACATCAGGAGCAGTCTGGCCCATGCTGTCCTACCTCAGTTTGAGCCTCCTCGCAAACGTCAATGAGGATCCGGGATGAGGAAGGGGGGGGGGAGAGAAAACTGTTGACAAATTTCTTCTGAGGAGTGATCCTCTCTCTCTCTCTCTCTCTCTCTCTCTCTCTCTCTCTCTCTCTCTCTCTCTCTCTCTCTCTCTCTCCTCGTACCCCATTGCCTTGGTAGCCCACTTCGTTGAGGAGCTGCTCTCGTTTCTGTGCAAGGTCATGGAGTATAAATATGAATTGCGTTTTGCATTACTTCCAGATGAGTGAAGCTGTCAGACCAATAATACCAGCTTTCAGTTCCCCGTTCTGCCACTTCTCCCCCATTTTTTTGGCCAAGAGGTCATGTGCAAATTGAAAGTGACAGGCCCAGCCTGCATGTCCAACAGACTAATATCGTTAGAGTGGTCTGTCATGGCATAGATCAGAGCACTCCAACACCAACTGTCTGCAAGGGGTCTCTGTGTTTGGTTGCTGGGATGACATACAACTTGGAAGGAGGCAAAGATGAAGAGAAGGGAAGAAGGAGAAGTATTTCCTCCCCCGTTCTAGCCTTAAGGTATCCGTTAGGGTTCTTGGGTTATCTGAATCACAGATGCTATGCAATTTATCTCTCTGGAACAGGTGGCTAACACGCAAGCAGGTGGACAATCTCAAACTTATCTTGTCCTCAAGCCTGGAGCCGCTCCCACACACAAACATTCACATGGACACACACGCACACACACACAGAGACAGAGAGAGAGAGAGAGAGAGATAGAGAAATGCATTGCATTATGTTTTTTTTTCAATCACTCACATGCATAGCATGAACTTGATACCATATGATTCCTTTTGCAAATCATTCAATCTTATCTCAATGTTTGTGCTTTGTTTATCATTAGACAAACACAAACACTTATAAAGCCTTTAACATATTAAAATGTTTACATGAGAAACCTCAAGAAAAATGTCCCGATTCCTTTCATGTGTAAATAGGGTGAGAGAAAGCAAAGGCAGGAGATGTCATGGACACCAGGGTGTCATGGACAGGGCACATCTGAGCCCATTGCCCTGTCCCTTCCTGACAGGACTCTGCTCACTGACAGCTGAAGTGTGTTCCTGTAACTGAGATGAGGCTGGCTCTTGGCAGATCTGATGGACTACCTCACCATTTGAATTCAGTTCCCCATGCTATTTTCCGCTGTCTCACTTCAGGTGTTTTGATGGGAGAAGAATCTTGTCACTTCAAAGGGATTTTCCCATCCTTCCCCTTATACAAATATGATATCTTGTCATTTCTTCATGTGTCCATGTCTTATTGTTGACTCCAAGCTCTGTCAGGACTGAACAGGTCTCCATCATCTTGTTTTGGATGTGATGATAATGTCAGTACTGCTATTTCAAGTATACTTTGAACTAAGAGAGAAAGAAAAGTGGCTTTGTCATGTTGAAAAATAACACCTACTTCCAAAGCCATCTACCTGAAGTCCTTCAAATAATATATTGCAGCAATGTGAATACATCTGAAGTTAATAAGGATTATAAATCACACAGACTTTCATATGTTTCTCTCTCTTTGTATAGCAGGTAAAAAGGTAAAAACATGCAAATCATAAGAAGCAATGAGCCCTGTCACTGACTTAATGGGAGATTTATTGAAAAGATTTCATGTTTTGACAAAAATATCTGATTTCTTTCTGACGTGTAGGCATACCCATGTCGTTTTCAGATTTAATAATCAAATTGGTCATATTTATACATTATTCACATATTATTTGGATTTATTTGATACAAAAGAAAAGATGAAAGACAGTGCGAATGTGCAAGAGACATGCATATGCAACACAGCGAAATGTTGTAAGGCTTTCAGCGTCAGTGTGCTTTCATGCTAGTGCATGATGCTATCAAAACATCAAAAGTAAGGCGTGCAGCAGAGGTTTGACAGGGGTCAGGGCCTACGTCTACGTCTTCACGTGTGTCGGGATAGGTCTGGCCAGGAGACCCGTGGTGTAAATGGGCCTCTACGCCTGTCATCCCCCTAATAGACTTGTCAAAGCCATGCCACCGCCTCCAGGAACCAAGCTGGTGCTGCATTGTGCTCGGATCATGTGACATCATATGATATGAGGGAAAATGTTAGTAGTTGATGGTATGGTAGGTTACATTTAGAAAAATCAATGTTTGCATTCTATGATTACCGATTGATGTCAAAGACCGAGGGTGCGTGTAGCCTATAGCAAAATGATTAGCGGATAAATTAGTGAGTAGCCTATTTTCTCTGCCTCAAGACGTTTTCACCAGCCTAAGATTTGGTATGATAAATAGAGGGTGCGCAGAGAAAACACTTCAAACCACAAAGTTTATTAAAGGGGTGGAAAGATGCTCGTCTATCCAACACAATTGAAAGGTGGCCTACTAAATGCATTTTTGAGCGAAATTAGGTCAATATAGGCTGAGGATAGAAATTCTATCATAGAATGCCCCTGAAATAGCCTTAGGACCATGTTTCTTGGTAAGATAATTATCACCGATTGATCATGTGACAATGTAGGCCTACGTTTAACTGTCACTGGCAGGCCTATTCTTAGTTGTGTTTAGTCATCTAATTGCCTGTAGACTAAACCACGTTTTGAACTAATAAATCAATTTAACATTGTAGCCTATCCCATTCCTTGCATTTGCCATCCAAAAATCATCTCAAAGTTTCTCCGGTCAATTGATAAACTGGAATCTACCTGAACATTCCCTGAAAGTTTTGAAGACCTCAAGAGGGTGAGTTAACAAAAAAAAGCCTGTAGCCTACCGCAACTGTTGCCGAGACTAGCTAACGTACCATTTGGCCATATGCCAATTGTAACCAGGTCAATAGGCTACAACACGTTGGAACGTTTTTTAAAAAATATGAAATGCTTCGACAAGATCGATACAGAACAATGATGCGGCAGTGACTTTGAAGTAGTCAAGCAATGGCTAGTAGGCTACATGAGCTGTTTTGGGTGTTGGGTTGGATCGGATTTGATCGGCAATGTCAGTAGCCTATAGATTATTGCTAAACAGCTGCTTTTCTCTCTCTAATGCGAACTTCCAAAAACATTTTCAATACCAAAACTGTGTTGTAGGTTTTTATTATTATTATTATTATTATTATTATTATTATTATTATTTGTGAATGTAGCTGAACTTGTTTTTGATCATATGGGCTATTCTGTAATCCCATAAGCACCGTGAAAAGTGATAATATTGCACCTGTGCCGTTGTCCAACCGGTGAAGCAACACTGAAAAGCTCTCCATAGAGGTTCGACCAAGCCTGCTTTGGTAAAACATGGGTGGTATAAACCACTTGGCACGCATGTGAGTGAGTTTACTTTATAGATAACACAAATAAATGTAGCGAAACTGTAATGGCAATGTCAGCACTAGAAACTGGCTATAAATCAAACCAAGGGCTTTTAATTTGTTTCTTTGGGGTCTCTTAATCTTACTTCACTAGGCTATTGTCAACTGATCCTGCACTGAGGTATTGGGTTCCAAAACGATTCTAGGCTACCTTTTTCGTCTCATTCTAAAACATTCAGAAATCCCCTGCAAGTTTTACTACTTAAATCATGTTTGGGAACAATGGTTGCATTATTGTATGAATTACAGATGATTTTCTTATTTGAGACAGACTTAAATGGATGATCCATCCCTGTCTACAGAATATACTTATAGTACTTTTATGTCTTACTTGAGCCTTTCAAATGATGAGCTCTCTGCATATCCTGCACATTGGGGACTAATGAGGGATTTCTTTACCACTTCAGCAGGCTCTATGGCTTCTTCTGTGAGCAACATCTTGCCTTCCCATGAGGTGCAGCTAATTAAGATATTATTTGGGAATTTATTTTAGTGCTCCGCCCTTTTGACATCCTTCAGCACCTACCCAGACTCACTGAAATATAACTTAATTAAAGATGCTGTTTCTTTCTTCCATTGAACTGTGTACATTTTTAAATAGGTCTATGAAGAATATACAAAGGTAAAAAAAATGCCCTCATACACCTTTTTCAGACAGAGATCAGGACTTGGCTTGTCTGTTTGCCTTCCAAAATCATACTCTGGCCTGTCCGTACATCAGAATTTTTCAGCTGTTTTTTTTTTTTTAATCACCCCACCCCCCACCCCCTCTGCCCCCCTCCTCACCTCTTTTTCTCTCTCTCTCCTCTTTTTCTCGCTCTCTCTGTCACACTCTCCCTCTCTTTTTGATTCCACTGATCTGAGCTTGAAATGCGAAGGCAGCCCAGCGCTAAGCCTTCAAACGTGTGATTTTTTCAAAAGATCTCTGGAAGCAATCTCAGCCCGGCTGACCCCTGGCAGCTGCAGATCTCTTTATTTCTCTCTCTGCTGGCACTTCATTTGGTAGAAAAGCTCTCAGATTCACACCTCTGCCGGTCAGCACAAGTGTTTATTATGTGCATATACACACAAAATACCCCACAGTGCTCCAGCCCTGACCAAAAAAAAAAAAGAAGAGGAAGAAACCGGCAGTCTCTAAATCTCCTGTCAGGTAGCTAGTGCTTCACGTTTTAACTGTACACCCATCCATTTGATTTTGCTTGTTCTTTTTTGGATGATCATATAAGAACATTATTCTCTTTGCTGTTGTCCCAGTGCCCAAATCACTGAGTTTTGAGAGAGAAAAAAGGCATAGGTGAAATTAGGAAGTCTTGTCTGATATTCATTCTTATCCAGTGTAGACAGGGCCAAAAGAAAACGTGTCTTATTCAAGGACAAGGCGAGTCAGTTCTGAAAATGGGCTTTCATCAGACACAAAACAGTGTCCTGTTTTCTTCTCTCTCTCTCTCTCACTCTCACTCACTCTCTCTCTCTCTCACTCTTACACTTACATTCACCTGTTTTCATCACTTATATTGTTTTTTTCTCTCTCTGTGTCCTTGTTTGATGAACAAGACTGCCAGTTTATGAGGCTATCTTTAATGCACCTGCCACAGTGATCCAGATGATTGCCATTTCCACAAGGTACATAAATTAAGTTGATTAAAGGATATTACTGTTAGACTGTGTGGATGCACTGCAGTATGCTTCTTGTCTGTGTGCAATTACCACAGAACACACATTTGCCAAGACACAGGCAAAGACAAAAAGTCGTGGACAATGCTATGCATGTTTATTTGCAGACTGCCTTGAATTTTTTGAATGTTACTTTCCCCACCCTCTTTCTGAGAGTGTATATTCTGCAGGTCCCTCCCTCTTTTGAAATGAGACTGCAGGCTCTGTCATTAGATCGGATGGCAAGTCTTTATACAAAGTGTTTTGCATAATTACATACCAAAGCCAGAATAGTCACCCTCAAATTTTATGGGTCACAAAGCATCCACAATTGCCACATTATTGTCCACCAAAGTCCAGCCCCACCAATGAGAAGGAATGAAAAAAATCTCATCTGCCTAATCTTAGCTTGGGAGATTGAATTTTCATTCCAATAAAAAAGTAAAGAAGATTATTTCCAAACTGACAACTTGTTTACATATAGTTGTAAAGTTCAGAGAACTGCCTGAGACTTCAACGGACATGATTAAAGGCTGCACACTCAGTTCACCATAATAATAAGGGACTGTTCCAAAAGGCCTGGGTTTAAGGCCTCTTGTCATCCCAAGGTCCCTATCCTGGCTTTGTTTGCTGGTAATTAAGATATTCTCTGATGACTGCTTGACAGATGAGAAAGTTTAAAATAATTCCCCACTGTTCAAAAGGATGGTGCATACCTTTTACCAATACATTTACATGCGTGTACATATAAAGCATATACTTATTGATTAAACCATATATTGTATTGATAAATATGCTTACTTACCTTGTGGCTATGCAAAACTAGCAAAAAAAGTAGATTAGATGAGACAATATCATATACCCTTATAGCTGCCCCTATACAGACCGTAATGCCTATGCATCCATACATCATAGATTTGTATCTTGTTTAGATACACCATTATTACAGTAATACATAGGCCTACCTACAAAACACCCACACACACATGCACACATATATTATGCAAGGACTACAGTTGACCTTGGTGTCTTCCTGTGAGTTTGACAACCTGTCTTTCTCTATCTACCAACAAACTTATAAAAAGCTGGAGTGAATGGCAATTAACAACATAAGGACACATAGAATTATTCATCATGCAATGTGCATGTTTACTGGTGGAACATTAAAATGAAAGAAGCCAAACTATATTGTTGTTGTTATTATTATTATTATTATTATTATTAGTAGTAGTAGTAGTAGTAGTAGTAGTAGTAGTAGTAGTAGTAATAGTAGTAGTAGTAGTAGAAGAAGAAGTAGTATCATCATCATCATCGTCGTCATCGTCATCACCAAGCTTGAATTTTGTCATTAAAACTCTGGATGTCTGAATGACGATGTTGTAATACGACTCTATTTCAGATCACTTCAGACCTTTGTAGGGCATATCGTCATGACTATGCAATGTAAAAGTTTATTAAAAGTTTTTCTGTTTCCAGTAAAAAGGGTAGTTATCAGTTTCCACTTCTTTTTAAATTGTTTTGTTTTTACTAATCGCTTAAACATCAACTTATTACTTGTTCGATAAATCTAATGTTCCTTCTGCAATGTAGCATTTTTTTTATTAATATTATTGGATTCAATTTAAAACTTAAAACCTTTTTACATGTTCATACTTGTTGATGGATATTTCTAACAGTTTCAAAAGTGATTAGATTAAAATTAGGCTACTACGCAATACGAAAATACTGTAAAGTATTTCAATGGTTCTTGAAATGACAGAGTAGCCTGGGTCATGTGTTCCCATAACAAAAAGAAGAAAAACTAAATGAGTTCAGCCTTAATGAGTTAGAATTCCATGTTTTAGAAATTGAAAATAAGAATTAAGCATCATCAGTACACATATACCATTTTTTGTTTTTGTTTTAATTTTCTGTGGAGGATTAGATGTGAATCTGTGTATGTGAATCCAGCGATTGCCTTTATTTAATAGACTACTTCCCCGTGTTCAGAAAAAAAAGAAAGCATGTTGCTCCTTAGTGTATCCAACATGCCTTTGCCATCGCCGCAACTGTTAGGTATTATAGCCTGCATGCCCTCTTTTTTGACAGGATGACCAAAACAAAACAAAACAACGCCAACAAAAATGATTACGAAAACTACTTTTTTCATACAGTCAGGAACGGCCCCTTTAAACAAAAAATAACAAAACATGAATGACATTATTTTAAAACGCTTAGATATTCCCATAGGCCTAGCATACACGATAATAACAATAATAGTCATAATAGTTATAAAGAAAAGAAGAGGAGAAGGCTAGTAACACTTTGTAGGCTAACTGATTTATTTTAAATAAACGAGATCAATCACAAATGAACGTTAAAGTTTTTTTTTTTCTAAGAAAACATATAATTTAAACCATAGAAGACTGTAGTCATCCTGGAAGAATAATAGTTAATGAGAGCAGATTATTATGGAAACAATTGCAAGGAAATACACATGTACACGAGACCATTCTGAATACAGGCTAAAATATAATAGACGAAGTGAAGTAAAAACGCAAATGCGCTTCTCATTAAATATAGACAACAATTTGGCATTATGTCCCATATAGCCTGCAATGCATAAAACTATTTAAACGTAGAATACATATATTTAAGACTGTAATTGGGGAGACTATGCGCATAAAATAGCTTTTTTAGGCCTACACATTTTAATGGAATTGCGTAGTCTAATAGTTTACATTTTTAAACGTAAAATATAGGCTAGATTATAGGAAACAACTATGAGTAAAAGTGACGTCCATGAGAGCTCGAACGACTGACATACAAAACAGCGCCATCTCCCTATGAAAGAGAGAAGTTCACCCTGCGGTTGCTACTCTTTGTGAAATGACTGAAAAGCATCGGAACAAATGTGAAGTTGTCGTCCAAAGGATGTTGGGGATGTTGGGCAAAACGGGTGGCTGACACGGCTTTTAATTCTGTAACTGCACAGAATCGCAATATTTTGGAGCTTTTGAAAGTCAGAATAGAAATGGAAAGTAATTAATAAGCCAATGTACAGTGACACAGGCAGTAGAGATATAGAGAGGTAGAAAAGAGAGGGGGGGGGGGGGGGTATTGTTTCTTAATGTCATATTCCAAGACACGATCTGTGTGAAACTTCTCCAGGTTGTGCAGCACAGACGGCTGTAGGCAATGGAGGTCTGCTTTTGTAGTACAATCGTGTCTGAGCGTTCCAGTCATGCAAAACATGTAGCTGGAGGGGGCTGCTAATGATATGAGCGGCGGAAAAGAGGGGAGTCTGAATTGACAGTTGCATCCCTATCATTAAAGCGATGGCGAGGGTGTCTGTTGTGGCTTTTCAAAGTGCGCCATCAGACACACTGTAGTGGAGCTCAGATGTTCAGGTAGGGCTACACCACTGGTGATATTAGCCCATCACCTGCAGTCGGATGCTGACCTTTTATCAGAGAGGCGACTTCAGGACTAGGTTATGGTTTTAACACTGTTCCATTTTTGTTTTGGGGGATCCACTAAATGGTATAGCCGACATCTGGTTGACCGCGATGTTTGCGAATGCATATCATATAGACCACCAACATATAGACGTTTCAGCAGAAGATTGCAGACATAGATAGATAGATAGATTATAGATGAATAGTTATTGTTATTTTGAATGTATAGCCTATATTGAAAGTTTAAATATTACCATCAGCGTTGGTTTGTGTGGCTCAAGGAGGGGCCTAAATCGGCTCGTGAGAGAGGAGGACAACAATTGGGTCGTCAGCAGATGGGGACAAAGATCCTGGAGTAGCCCGTTGAGTGACGTTTCAGAAGTTGAGGGGTAACCTCGTGGTACGGGGTGAGGAGTGGGGGTTCAGACGGGTGGGTGGTGGAGAGGGTTTGGGGGTCAGGTTGATCTCCAAAGTTCATCATGGAGTATGCTGTAGATAGCTGAGACCATAGAACGCCAGTCTCTCTCTCTCGCTCTCTCTCTCTTTTGTGTGGGTGTGTGTGTGCGCGTGCGTGCGTAGCAAGCGTAAGGAGGCATATATATGTCGGCTGTGTGTGCAAATGTCTCACAATAGCCTAAAGAATGGACAAACATGTAATAGGGCTTAGCTAAATAGCCTATTATTAATATTAATATAATAAAACAAGAACCATACAGTATTTTAACACTGGCGCCACTAATTACCACCATGCAAATTTAACAACAAATTATCCTGATATTAAACTTTATTTTACCAAGGCGCTTGCAAAGCACTCATTCCTGGCTTTTTGTTATAAGTTCACATTTCCATCACTTGTGACTACTCCCCGTTATGTTCCAGTGCTGCTTTTTTGCGGCTTTGTATACAGTCTCAACTGATTTGGGCCTTCGCCTATTTGGTGTTCTGTGTTAAGGAGGGGGAAGGGGTTTTGGCAAAGACAAAGGTTTCGTGCAAGCCAACAACAATAATAGTAGGCCTAATAATAGTAATAATAATAATAATAATAATAATAATAATAATAATAATAATAATAATAATAACGACCCTTCATTATTGGCGATATATAATTAAAACAAATGATAGTGTCTAAATTAAACGACTCATATATTGCTAAACAAAATATAAGTTCGTCCAGGCCATATGCAGGTCAAGTTCATGACTTCTCAATGTCCCCATGTAACACTTAAATGTCATCTGCTGTAGTCCAAACGCACACACAGATCAAGCGAATTCCCTATGAGAAATGTCTTGACCACTATTGGACTCTTCATTAAAAAACACAACAACAGCATCCGAAGCAATACAGTGTAACATATTTAATAACAAATATATACAAAGCTGTTTAAAATGTAGTCCATCCAGTGGTTATTTCAACAGAGTTCACTATGTTTTGGCATTGACTTCCTTTCTCACCTGACATCATTCATTCCATTCATGCAATTATCAACCCCAGCTATGTGTGCTACATGCTACATCGGCATTGCCCTTTACACATTCACATAGACGCTGTCAAATTACTGTCTTTCTTCGCAGATCTTCGTCTGATGTTTTCCCGTACATCCGTTCTTTTATTTATGTTTCAGGTCCGGCACATGTGCCATTCTTAAAATCGTTACAGGCCTAGTATGAGTTTTATTAATTAAGCCTATAGGCTATTATATAATCTTCCCTCCACAATATATATTATCAATTGCCCACCGACAAACCCTCTGAAAAAGTATGGGTGGCAAATGAGATTTATGGACAGAATATGAAAAGATGAATTTTATTATAGGGGTGAGTTGCCCATAGCCGTGACTTGAATTACCAAGAGTCTGTGCCCTGTCAGCAGTAGGCTATCTGCTATCAGTTCAAATAAATCTTTTAAAAACACCCGTACATAATACGTACACAAAACACACTCTCACATTCTCGACTGACGTTGTATTTTCTTTTCCCTCCTTTCTACTCCTACAAAGCACTCCCCTTTGTGAGACTGAGCAGTTTTCTTTTATTTTTTGCCGTCGATTGCCCCCATCTTTTCCAATTGGGAATCAAATGCAAAGCTTTGGTAGATAAAACACAGGGTGACGTAAACCAAATAAAATAATAGTAACATCGTATGTTTCGATAACACTACGTTTTATCCCATGCGGAGAATGAGGCTGTTATTCGTCGTCATTAACAGCGACACGACAAATTAGAGTTCATATGTTGATGTGCACTGTACTTAAAACACATAGTAGTCGTATTCACTCCGGACATTTGTCAGTGTCTCACATAACCTTGGCAAAGCTGTGGGGAAACCCTACTGATTGATAATGTGGAGCTCTGGTGTGTGGGGTGGAGAAAGACTATAGGCAGATGTCTGTGAAGACCCTAGGCCTAGGCTACGTGAAAAAGGCATGCTAATAACGGTAAATTAACCCCTCCGTTTAGAAGCGCGCTAGAGATCAATGTCTGACCTGGAAAAGCTAGTGTTCTTCCACTGAATGAAGTCACTATAAGTGCAAACCAGGGGCAACTGTAAACCCAACATCCTCGGCTCTGCAATTTGACCACTAGGATATGTGTGGGCCACTATCAGCTTTAGAAGGAGAATGCTTCAGATTAAATTGTTTTATTTATTATATTGCTTACCAGTCAAATATATATTCGGTCATAAAACCTAACAGCGGGATAAGGAAATACATAAATTGGCTGTATTGATAGTAGGCTAAGTTTGTTAACTTCCCCAGACACGATTTGGCACCACCAAAAACAAGAAGGTTGGCTTAGGTCCTTTTGTCGATAATCAAATCTATGGAATACACAATTCAACAGATGTAGCCTGTATATTTTTTTAAGAATGCACTGAAACTCCAATGCTCCAATGCCAAACTTCAATTCTCCAATGCTAGACATCGTCATACATAGGCCTTGTCCATATCTGAAGTAGGCTTGTCTTCACTATCTTCTGTGCCTTTGTGACCAGGCAGAAGATGACTGAATTTTTAGTATCCTAGATTCTTAACAAAAACTTTAAAAAATGAAGACCTAGCTAACAATTTAATATACAATATTAAATATAGCCTGTATGTTGAGGATATTTGATGATGTGCAATAATAAATATAGCCTGCATGTTGATGATATTTGATGATATGCATGAGCAGTAGCCTACCATATAATTTAACTGACTATCATTTTGAGGATGTATTGTAAATATGCTATATGCAATAAGTAACAGTAAATATGGCTAGCCCTAAATACATTTAAAAACATCTGCACTGCTCGGTGATCACCGTCTCACCTCTGTGTCCGCTTAAATACGAACAGTTCTGAATCCACATAATTGGTGTCCATGCAGTCTATTACAATTAGTCTAAATAATTCCAAATTATGTATTTTATGTTATTTTATCCGAAATCGCCAAGAGTCTCCACCGAAGTATCTTAACAGCACCCTCAGTCTCCCTTTGTGTTAAAGTTGGCTGAAGGTCTCCGGAGGTCCTCAGTGTGACAGTTCTTTGAATAGCGGGTAGATGGCACAATTTTCTAACATTTAGACTGAAGAACCCACCCAAGCCGAGAGCAGCAAGTCCATTTAAAGTCACTTTATTCAAAATAACAAAGATAGCTGACAGACAGTCTAAATGCACACATCTCAATGAAGTTATTTTGAGAGAGTGTATTGCACAAACTGAGCAGCCATGTCAGCAAATGAGAATTTGTGTCTGGAGATCACCAAAAAATAAAAGGATAGCCCGTGACACAAAACAAATGAAGCAGATGAAGAACGATATGTCTGTATCTAGCCGTTTAATAATAACAACAATAATAATAATCATCATAAGTATTATTATTAATATTATCATTAGTAGTATTATTGTTATGATTAGGCCTAGTGGGCTAGTACCCTCGTAGTAGGCCTAGTAGTAGGCTATCATTATTATTATTCGGCTATTAATTCCTATTTTCAGTAGCCTAGTGTAGGCTACCTTAGGTCTAGAAAGACCCTTTGTTTGACAACGTCGTTCATAGACGAACTAGGAAAAGTGAAGATCTGTAAAAAATCTTAATTCGACAACGCAGTCGCGGCTGTTAAGGAGTAGCAAAATAGACCCAAGCAAAGTAGCCCACGCGCATCATGTCACTGGCAGTTCAGCTGACCCCTCGGCTCGGTCGGGTTAGGTTAAGGAGTGGTTAAGCATGCCTCCAGATTTTGAGCATCCTTAGATATTATGGCTGAAGTTGAAACACACAGTACAAAACTTTCCATTTTTGGGGGTCGCTATGGAAACCGGTTGCTTGATCCAGCTCATCTGCCTGTCTAAGGGATGGCCTAACGTGTGATGGACCAGGCCTTCCACTTGTGTAGCCTATATCTAGAATGGTTATTCAAGTTCCACCACCAGCGATAGGCAGGTGGAAACGATGTGAATGATAGGCTATTCTAAGCAACTATAGCAAATACTTATTATTATTATTATTATACTAAATTTCGAGCTCATGACTTTCTGGAGGACTATGTCATCTATAATCTTTGTCGTCATATGGCCAATGCCATCGACAATAAAAGAAACTTTTCAGGACAACCCCCAAAACTAGGCCTAGGCCTACCCTCAAAACTACCACTGCAGTAGGCCTAGCCTAAATACAGCAAACGCGCCACATTTGACTAAAACGTTCACATATGTAGTCTAGACCAAATGTCTAATAGGCATAAAGCAGTCTTGTAGCCCAATCGATAGCAACAAACACTTAAAATAAAAACAATTATATATAGCCTATATCTCTATAGTCTATAATAAACGGGCAGCTGACTAGTTATGATGCTCAGTATCCCAAAGTTTTTCTTTCTTTTTTTGTACAATAAATAAATAAAAGTGACATTCTGCTGAAGGAGACCTCATTAGTTCGTTGTCCAACGCTAATAAAAAGAACAGAAGTCCAAATTATAGAGTTCAGCCTCAACACACGCTCTGTCAACTAAAATCAAGCCGGTGAAGCCGTGATCCAAATTACTACTAACTTAGTCCAGCAGGTTTAACAAAGCATAGCTTCTAGTTAGAGAGGCAAAGCGATTACGTTTCGCCTTTGTTTTTTCGTAGCCTCCCAAATATGTGTGTGCTATAATTTATAGCCTACACGTGTCTTATCTAAGCCCATATTATCGTAAACAAATTACAATAACAGGCTCACACCTTCCATACCTTCCCTTGCACACATTCTCATATCATTGCCAAACGCACTATTATTTAGAACGTTGTGCAGATATAAATTGAATTGAACAATAACCCATGTAGCCTATCATTGCAGACACCATCTAGTCAGAGGAAAATGACAAACACAAACACCCTAAAATGACTATGTAATTAGATTCTGTTGACTTTCACTATTAATTAAACAGAAGCATCGCTGAATGCCTTTGGACTGTGAGTGATGCAAGAAAGTCATGGGCATGGATAATACATTAATAGATCTCAATAACTTATAGACAAAATATCTCAATAGCATCTATAGACTTCCCCGTCTAAAACAACACTATCACTCTTAGCTTTCTAGTAGGCTAGGCTACAACAACAGCAATACTACTACTTCTACTACTACTACTACTAGGCTACTAATAGCAACCATCAAAATTCATATTTTGCATGATAGGTATGGCATACTAGGCCTATATTACAACTGCCAATAAATTGATAAACAAATGTAAAATGACAGGCAGAGTTAAGATCCCAAGAAAATAAGCTTCATTAAAGATGATAAAAGGTGGGAAATAAGCAAAAGACAGATAAAGTCAAAAAACATTTATGATATAGTTTCCATCCAACAAACATTGAAGACAGAAACGGAGAACAATTAAGAATGAAACACAGCTAAAACTCTGTAAATTCAATAAAACACCGGTCCCTTCAGTCTTGCATTACATTTTAGTCTTGACAATAGTGTTTGTTCCTTTCGGAATAGTTTTATAGAGGGCTCAGAGTCTCAATAGAGGGGTCTCTTTCTTCAGCAATGTGGTTTCTATTACGAAACACCGCTTTGCTCCGGGGAGCCGTAGCCTGCGTTGGATTGCAAGACGCCATATTGACTCAACTAATAGGACACCAAGTTAGAGGCGCGCTTAAAGGCACGGTTTCACACGCTTGATCTCCCATTACAGACAACACGAAATTCAACATATAAAACAGCACTTTGGAGCCTGAATTAAACAGAGGGCTGTAGCTGCAGAACAAAGGGAACGGTCCTTTTCATTTCCTGTACTGGAAACAAGGGGATTCTAGCATTCACTTTGTCATGTATTCTAGTGTCCAGTGTAGCGTTTCATTGCGATTCCAATTCAGTCGTATCGCTACCTGCACAGCAGACTGCAAGCAAAGTGACGGTTCTACGCTTTAGTAACCCGATATCCAAATAGTAGTCCCTCCGCCTTTACTACTTGCGATTTTGAAGTAATTTGATTGTTTGGAAAAGAGAGAGAGAGAAAGAGAGAGAGAGAGAGTCGGAGAGAGAGTAGCCTATGCCTAGCCTATGCCTAAGCTATAACAGCTCTAGCGTTGAGATACCATTGCATGAGTATCCAACACAAAAAAATTCACTGATGGAAAACATAGCCTATAGGGCTAATGTAACTTGATGTGTCATACCAAACTCCACACACACACCCGCCCCCCCCACATTCAATTACACACCAAAAAACCAGTATGCAGGCAGTTACCGTTCAAAAGAATGGACAGATGATAAACGAGAAAACAGGCAATACTTTTTGATTTCAAATTCATAAATTATAATTTAATACCAAGAACAAATGTACAGCAGAATGCTTGTTTACAATAAGCTAACACAAACAAACAAGAATTGTTTTCAACTATAAACTTCCACACACACTCACGTATATCACTTGCAATTAATAATCATAATAATAATAAAAAAAGTATCTATACGTTATCAATACCCTGCAGTAATATATTTTATATATTTTTATAAAAACGTGGGTCAGTTTAAACTGTTCATAATTACAATCATGTATCATTCTCTGGTCCATATGTGGCATGAGAACAGCCCAGGATAACTGTTCAATCAACTACACAATATGATCCCTTTTTATCCAACCACAACATGGTGTCTTGTGTGTTGAAGAAAAGCCTCAAAACAAGTACGAAATTGCAAGCTTACACACACATACACGCACACATGCACGCGTACACGCACACACGCGCACACACACGCACACGCGCGCACACACACACACACACACACACACACACACACACAAGGCATCTGTTACAGACCAAAAAGGAGCAGAACACTAAATCAAAATAGCTACCCCTCTCCAAACCAGCTCACCCTGTTAAGTCTTAGCCTATTATTGAACGATTTTGTTTCTTCTTTTAAATACAAGGGCTAATGTACTGAATGCACAGATTATATCTATACAGTCAAAAACATTTACATTTATATATATCAAAGGTAAAATAGGTTAGCGACCTGTGGCCATGCATTCACAGTCTAAATACATGAAAAAAAAGAAAAAAAAACATTTTGTCGTAATATGTATATACATTACAAACAGAACTTTCAGTGCTACTAGCTAATTCTGCCACTCAATTTGAAGACATTTGTATTACCGAAAAAAAATGGCAACCACAGTTTTTTTTTTCTTAATCACATATACTTTGTATAAAGAAAACTGAAATGAATTGACCTATATTTACAACAATACTGCTTCTAATTGTTGTGTTTCAAGTGAAATACACAATCTTAAGACTGACTTTACCACCCTAACCGTGTTCCCGATGTTGCCTCTACCTAAATATATTTCAATGACAAATTAGTCGTTTTTGCGCTTGACAGGCACTTTAATGCTTGAAGTGTAGAGGGGGACATATTCAGGGATGTCGTAATAATACTGTTCTTCAAAATATTCCAGACTCAAAATGTAAGAAGTGATGACCATTGACCTTTCGTCCTCTTTCACTAAATCCTAAATAAGCATTTGTTTTCACCGATGATGTCTTATCATATCGGTTCAACATGTCTTAAAGATGTCAGATGATATTAACAGGTGTAATCTGACATCAACTTGTAAAGCCACTTTTTTGCATCAGTGCTGCTACCAACCTAATGCCTTGATGGATCGAGAGTTGGTAGAATAATTTGTTCTATTCTGATTGGTCACCAAGGTAGATTAATACTTTTGGATCGACCGAGGGGCTTATCCATCTGAACGCAGTGTAAAACTGTAGGACGACTGCTGTAAAAATTCAGGTCTCATTAAAGTTTCAGGCGGTATGTGTTTCGGGTGTCCAAGGAACCACGACAATGATATGAACAGGTACACCCTGCGTTATTGAGACAATTGTCTCATTTAGAAAGAGAACATATTCATTTAGGTGAGTCAGAAAGTTAACCTGAATCCCAATTAAAATTACCCTGCCAGTCTTCATTGTGGACCATCAAATGCGTAAGTGCGCTTGCAGCATTAAGCATAACCTTTTCTCCTATATTGCTGTGGATTACGTTTTAATTCTTGAAGAACGTTTTTACATTACTTAACTGTTTCATAGGAAGTCATGAATTAGAGAAAAAAACAACTGCATACTACAGAATCACATAGGCCGGTTTGGAACCATAAAGAAGAAACAAAAGAAAAGTACAAAACAGCTATAGATACATGGACACAGGACAATATAGTTGTTTGGAAAAGAAAAAAACCTTTTCTTTCCCCTAAGTTTTTTTTTCCAAATTCATGTTTTAAATGCACTTTCGAGCTGCGCTTTCCCCAAAGGATTATCAAAATCCAACTCATTTGTGTTTCCTTTTATTCTTTTCTTCTCTTTTTTTTCCTTTTTTCATTTTTGTACAAAAAAGGATAGGAACAAGTTGTTCAGAATGACACTGGAGCTTTTGTCTGGATTTTTTAAAGTTCGCAGAATGTCTCATTTCTAAAATTCACAGTCATCTATGAAAATGTCTTTCTTCGTGAGAGTAAACTCGTGTAACAGCCGTTTTCTTCTACAAAAGAAGCGCTAACTAGTGTAGTCTCAGCCCCTTTGATCGTTCCTTCTGCTTACTGAATGGACATGTAAGGCCAGTTAAAACTGCTCCCCGAAAGCAACATATCCCTGATGAGGGTTTCAATGGGGGTTTTACCTACCAATCGGACGAAAAATAATTGCTCTATGACCGATGAAGAGACTGTGCGCAGTGAAGGCAAGCGAAGTAGTAACTTCCCAAATCGAGTTGGCTGGTTGGGGTACTGGCTCCGAACATACTCCTCCAGGGCACACTGAGACTTCTCTTGCAAACTTTCTATATGTGCCACATCTGACAGGCCGCACGCATCTGGAAGGGAAGAAGAACAAATTCTTAGCACATCACGCTCATGTACCAACATTGCATACACAGTAATCACAACGCAATCAAAAACACCGACCTCTGGTGTAATATTGTAATTCAAACCAGCTCTGTAGGAGATACGTATAATTTTTGAAAGCTTGATTATTGCAGCTTCCTTCTCAGTTTGGCTACATTGTAGTTAAATAAAGCACTGGGCGCTGTTACAAAATATAATAGGACTTCTAACATAGCCAAGTGTTCAGACGTGGGTCAATTATTAGGCCCACATCCTCGAGACGTAGCATACATTGAAAATACATTCATATTTTAATTACAATGGACATTGTAAGCTGCGTGTGTTGCTGATTATTACAATATGTGGTCACATGAACCCCTCAGGTGAGCTGGAAAATGTTGATTGTTAACAACACAAAATAGTTATCCTAACCCTGAAACAGTTAATGAAGAGAAACGATTTCTCCATGTGCTCAGCGGTGCTGACAAAAAGCAAGGCGCACACACGTGTGTGTGTGTGTGTGTGTGTGTGTCTGGAAGAGAGAGAGAGGTCTGACCTGACCTCTGTACTGCTTTTTGATTTCGCTTTAAGAACGACAACAAACCGAAGGGCAACCCCCTTCGAGAGGCACACTGCGTTCAGTCGCGCTATGCCATATACTGTAATGGCCGTCGCAGTAATGTAGCATAAACGCTTTTCATTGTTCATTGATTAAGAGATACATCAGACACGCTAATTCCAAATGAACAATTCCTTGAAATGAACAATAAACGTTTCTTCGAAGGCAACACTGTTGTTTTGATACTACTGTAATGGTTTACTACAATAAGTCATAAATAAATGTTACTGTGTCTATGTCAGTAATAGCTAACATGCAATGACATATTCAGTATGCTGCGATGCATCGCCTGGTGCCGGGAAGCATTTAGCATTTTTGTTTAAGGGTATAGGGATATAATCGTACTTGTGGCGTTGCTTTGGTTGCAATGTGTTGGTTTTGAAAAGCAGGTTTCTACTTTAAGTCTGCAATATAAAAATAAAGAAAGGAAGCTCGGGTCATGACCCAGTTTTGGAACGAGTCCAGAAAATGTCTTGAATCCCTAGATCACCCTAACATAACAAGGAAGAACTGTGAGCCCCTCTCTCACTTGGAATGCAATGTCTGTCCCCTGCTTCTACACACGAAAATCCGCGACTATGATGGATAGATAACTACATTAATACGGTCAGAAATACAAATGATAAAATAGTCTACGATTGAGACCACCACAGTGGAAATACTCGGAAAGTTGCGCGGAAATGTGTGTAAATGGAACATTAGGCCTCTCTTCCCTTCCTCCTGCTTCTCCCCTCCCCCTCTAAGTGTGACATCATTTATATCTGTCATTCCACATAAATACAAGTAACTGATTGTATACAAACAACGCATCATTTGGCACAATCACGTTATAATGTAAAAAATATAATATTTTGATTAACTTATTACGTTGAAATATTTTTAAAATCTATGGAATATTTCTATTGTGTAGCACTATTTTAATGCACCAAAGTTGTGTGAACTACAGTCACCTGCACCAATAGAAGCATTGTAGGCTATTCATTTCACAATTAAGGGAATGTCTGAATTAATACACTCTTGTGAGCACTCAACACTGCTCAGTTTTGACCCTTCAGTTAAATTTGGTATCAGTCTATTTTTACATAACGCTGGACTATTCAATGGTTGTTTTAATGGGGATTTTCTTATAGATGTCGTCTTAATTTTCCTTTAATTACCAGACGCATGCAGCTCAAACTTACAGTAGGCTATAGTCTATTGTACAACAAAGTTATGTTTGGTAAGCTGTGTGAAAAATATCTTGCAAACATCAACACAGTATCATATCTAAGAGAAAATATACGACATGATTTCCGCAACAATTTCAAACTTACCTGTAGTGAATAGCACGATGGCCTTTAAGCAGCTGTATTCAGCAGAGTCAACGTGTAAAGCTTTAAGCTTTTCCACTTGTTCTTGGAAGATCCTAATGTGGTCCATAAAGGCCACCACTCTGTCCGCAGACATAGGGGAGGCGTGAAGGCCAGCCGCCGCCAGAAGTGGAGCCACATGGAGCGGCATGGAGCACTGCGCGGCATTGAGCACAAACAACTCACTCCAGGTCAACCTCAGGAGGGCAACCTGGTCTGTAATCTGAAGGTCTGGGAAGAAGGGGATATTCCTGGCCCACTCTACCGCGCTGAAGAGCATCCTGGCCGCCAGTTCACAAATGTTCTCGATGCCCATGATGTTGTTGGGTTGCATGCACTGACTACCATACCGGGACGTTGGGTAGGGCTCCGCTCGCAGCAGAAGAGAGATATATCCGGATAAGTAGGAATGGCAGTGCAGAGGGTCCCCATTTGTCAAGGCGAACTGACCATGGTGAGGCTGTGTGGGTGGCATCCGTCCCCTTTGCACAGCTGCGGTAAAAAGAGAAACTGCATATATTTAAACTCGAATTCTTAGCAACATACTATACGCTAATCCCAGAACAGTATCTGACATTGGTGACTGTTTTTGTTCATTAGAATACACCACCATGCTGGAATTGCCAGACTTGTTTTATAGCCTGAGTTTGTGCACTGACAGACAGACTAACACACAGAAACACTACAGAAAGAATATTGCCATGGGTTACTTAGGGAGAGACCCCTTCAGTAATTACAAAAACAGCCTAGTGGTGCGCGAAACAATCCAACAATTGAACATGTGACAATGTTACCAGTGAGTGTACACGATAAGGTAGTTGTATCATCTAGGGAATTATCGGAAATTGATACCATAAGTGTTAGTCCTCTAATAAAATTGTGTACAACATTACGTGGTATGGCAACATGAGCTTATTGAATACATGCACAAAGAAAGGCAGTCCTTAGATGCTAACCCTTAACCTACTTAGCTAGCAACTGAGTCGGACATATACTTGAAATAACTATATTTGCTGCTTATTTTATGGGTACAATTCAATATTATACACCAACGTGTATATACATGTTACACTAGCTTCGCTCCACTCTGAGAGCGAAGGGCTAGATACAGTCGATGTCGATACCGTGTGTGTGTTTAACACGCTGTCTCCCCGCACTCTCCTCGCCATTAAGAGCGCGGCATATCTGCAGTTGTAGGCTACCATTCATATACAGATGTATACAGTTTTATTAACAACCAAAACAGACTACTGTAATAAAATTGGTAAATATCTTAATTTTAGCTTGTAGATGAATGTCTGACGGATGAAACACTAAGTCGAAAGCTACAGGGGAGGTAGGCGATAGCTACGCTCCGTCTAGAGCATTAATGAAGGCGGTTCCTTTGCATGATCCGGTCGGGCAGCCTGGGGAAGATGAGTCGGGAGAATATGGGGGACGATAGCATACATCATTCATTCAATGCACAATACACAGACAAAACACATCAAAAGGAAAAATAAAATCCCAATACCTTCCCGTCTCATGCCAACTTTCAGGCATTTTTTGAGGCGGCAGTACTGACACTGATTGCGATGGTGCTGGTCAATGGGACAATTCCTGTTGGCACGGCAAGTGTAAGTGAGGTTCCTCCGTACGCTCCGTTTAAAGAAGCTTTTGCACCCCTCGCAAGTGAACTGACCATAGTGTTTACCGCTCGATTTGTCCCCGCAAACCACGCATTCTATATGCTGTGGTTGCTTCTCCGACTGACTTTGCGTCGTCTGGTTCGTCGGCGTAGACTGCGCCGTGTTATTCGGAGGTCCTTGAACGGGTGTGTGAGGGGTCGGAGGGGCAACCTGAGAGGCCGTTAGATTCAGCTGGCCTGGTTGAGGGGTCGGAAGAGATAGTCCTCCTTGGGCTTGCGAGGAGAGAGTGCCCTGGGTCTCTGCCACATCGTCCTGGGAGCCTCTCCACACTACCATTGCCATATCTATCAGTCAACGTTAAAAAACTTTTTGTCTTCCGTTTTTGGTTTCGTGATGATGCGTCTCTGTAGAATGTCTCACGATATTTTTCGGTATGGGCGAAAATAAATAATTCACCGTCGGTAATGTGAAGTCGAATTGTCCGTAGAAACTTGCGCAAAAATGACAGTGCAGCCTATTTCTTTGTTTTCGGAACGTTGTCGAACATATGGTCAAAACTGATGCGAAGACGAGCCGAATCGCAGCCTTGCTCTTGGAGGCCAAGTCCAGGGGCGCTTGCACTCATCCATCCAGGAAACCCATGAAGGAAAAGGGAAAATAATTGCGCTGACAAAATGCGATATTTAAGAAACAGACCAGAGACTTCGAGAAACGCGGTGAGGCGAAGCACAAAATCGCACAGCTGGCGTATGCAGGGAGCGAGCAACACTAAGTTCCAGTGCGAGTCTTGAAGAAAACCAACAACTGGCAAAAATATTGCTGCTTCTTCCTTTTCTTCAATTGAGGTTGCGCTAGCAGCAGCGCGCAGCTGAAGCCTGTGCTTGAGTCAAATATGAAGTCAACTCTCCGGCAAGCAAGACTGATAATAAAACAAAAAGATCACAACCTATAGAACCTCCTTCATGCGCGTAAAAATAAGGAGAAGAAGAACAGAGAATCAAAGTGATCAAATATGTTAAAAAGGGGGAGGTTAGGAAGTGATTGCGATTTGCAGGCGCTGGGCTGGCAGAATGCTTTCTCTCTGATCAGCTCACTGAGCTCTCTATATAGTGAACTTTGACACGACTGCTGCAACTTAGAACACGTTACCATGGAGATGAGTTGCCATATATGGAAAGTGACTGTGTTTGACTGGTCAGACCTCACGGACCTCCCCCTGAACCCCATTGGCTAGTCGGCACTTGTGCTACTTGGTGCTTTGCCAAGGCAAGGAATGGAGGTCGAGAATCCGTGAGGTCCTAAAGAGAGTGTGGTTATTTTTTTTCGGAATATCCTTACCGTTTCTACATTTATTCTTTCACACATTATATGTAAAATGTAAGAACACAGCCTGAAATATATTTTTTAAATGGTTGGTTCCCCCCTCATTCATTTGTGTAAATAAAAGCCCTTATATGATTAAATATTACAAATTGACAATCCCCACAGCAATATCAATATATAATGGATTGAAAATGATCAAACACACATCCTCAACACTGTCTGTCATTAACACGCACGTGGAGTACAAAACTTATGATACCGGACTCCTGTGAAGTGATAATATTACTGCAAAGTACTGATAATGTTTACTGAGAGTTTGCACCACCAGGAAACAGACATAAACTCCGCACTATTAGAATGATACAAATAGGTTAGCCAATCTCGCCCTTTGTAATTCAGACATTCTTGGATATATATACTGGATAAATCACAAAATGACATGCCTTTCTGAGATTCATTGTGATGAGTGCCGTTTCAATATAGTTAATGTTGGAGCAATATGGCCCAAATGGAAAGATCGCATATTACATATCACTCACTGCAACACAGGCTCTCTTACAAGGTATGTGTTCCATGTTTAGAATAAGAATGCCTCCCTGAAATCAGTATTTTATTGTTTAATGTTTACTAGGCCTGTTCCGTTGTTTTACGCACACGCATGGACGGACAACCAGGGTATACGGCTTGATACCAAATGACATATAACTAACTGATATATGTATTTTGGTGATTGGTGAACATCTGAGTATGCCAAACTATCATGCCCGCTGTGAGTCAAAAACATAGGAAATGATTTAGCCATGAACCCCTTTGTAGCTGTATTGGAACACGCTGCGCTATATCCACACTTTCTCAATTGCTTTTCAGTGGCCTACTATCACTACAATACACACCTGCAAAGTCAAATACTGCTTTGACCGTCCATAGAGCGCATCATGAACTGCACCACATAAATGACCAAGCACAACATTAGAAAATGCACAATTTGGTCACCAATGAAACATAGTTTGATTTATTATATAGTGTGTATAAACTGACCGAAAATTATATGAACATCAGAATGCATCATATGGATTGGCACTGGCATTGGCTATTACAGTCATGCCTCTTTAAAAAATAGATTAAAGGTCTTTGATTTATATCTAGAACGTATGAGCGACCCGATGGTTGCGCGCTAGTAGCTGGTGTTTTATTTTCTTGAACAATAGGCAATTGACTGTTTGTATTCCAATACCCTATCTGTACCTTCGAGCACAGCCAATAGAGATTTTCCAAGTCGCCAAAAAGCAAGTTAGACTAGGATTTTGCAAAGCAGTGCAAACAATGGCGTCCAAATAAAGACCGGCTTCC
The DNA here is from genome assembly GCF_018492685.1 of Alosa sapidissima. Classification (NCBI taxonomy): domain Eukaryota; kingdom Metazoa; phylum Chordata; class Actinopteri; order Clupeiformes; family Clupeidae; genus Alosa; species Alosa sapidissima. The sequence continues at coordinate 5,630,096 of NC_055967.1, forward strand.
CCGTGTAGAGACTCCCTCTGTACCCTAAAGGTTGTAGGTCGGGCGTTTGTGAAGCACTTGCTAGTAGTACTTTTAGAATCACCCGTGGCTGTCAAAGTTGGGTCCACTGAAAAATTTACAGTGCTAAATCAGAGCATATGCTGCCAATGAGGGAAAAGCCGAAGTCGGGATCTATTACAGTATCTGGGTGCCCCCTAGCGTATGGATCATTTCTGCCTCAAATCGCGCTATAATGTGGTAGAGCCATCTTAAATGGAAACTGCTTTGGTTGCTCGCCTCTCACACCAAACTAACATGCGCCCATTTTAATCTGATTAATGCTTTTGAGATGTCCTTCTAATTGACTTGGACGTAGCTGGGGTACGTGAGTAGGTCTCCGCTTTACATTTCCTTCTGTAGTCAATGTTGTGTTTGACTATGGACCCGTTTCTTAGTTGCCTTTTGTTTTTAAAACAATATTCGCAGTATTCAACCTGAGCGTAGCGCGTCTCCCATCCGATTGCTTTAGGTAATTTATTTACGATAAATGGTATCCGCACACATGTATGCTTTCGATTAAGATGCTGTTATGTGCGGGATTTTCTTTGCACTTTTGAGGTGAGTAATGACTTTTTACACCATAAATAGCCTATAGAGATGATTTTCATTGCTGTTTAGCACAAAGCAATCGTAGACATGTGTAGCCCGCTTTTACCGCAATACGGGCCAGCACTGTTATTAATCAATTCTAAAAACAGCTATTTTACCCGTGATTCAAAACATTTCGGTGCATCAATTTCATGAGAGACTCCGCAAAGCGCCGGGAAACAGCACAGGGGAATCAGCGCACAAGCGAATTGCTTAGCCAACACGAGTTTGTGTTATAAAGATTACAGTTAATTATCAACCAATGAGTTAGGCTGCTAATGTGCCGCTCCGAGAGAAAAATAGCAAGCATTTAAGATACGGTAATCTGTATTTGACTTAGTAGAATGGTTGTGACGTTTAAGACTGTACACACACATACCAAATGCATATGTTGTAGATTCGTCTTCGGCGGGATGCATCTTCGCTCTTACAGAAATAGTGCAGCCTACGTTAGTCTTCTCGTTCTTTTTTTTCAGTATCGCAGGGCAATCAGCGATGTCTTTCCATCTGATGGTTTTACACACAAAAATGCTCCTTTCAGTTTATTGAAGTGATTATGCAAAAACTTTAGGGAGTCAAGAAAAACTGAGTGCGACTGCCGAAATTCGTTCAACTTTTGTTCGGAGGATTGACTTTAAATGCCTGTTTAGCGTAGGCTATATCTCCGTGGGAAGAAAAGTTGTATGGCAGGTTGAAGAAACAGCAATAATAGAAGTAAAAAAAAGATGCTAGAAGATGCTCCTTGCGTCTTTTTCTGTTCTAGAGAACGCGCCTCAGCGCCACTGCTTTGTGTGGGCTGAGTGATATGTAGAGGGAGGGGGTGAAGTCCAGGGAGACACCTGTCTGTATGTGCAAACGGGCTATATGCTCCGAGGCTTTCTTATTCTTAGCCTCACGATGAAAATGCTAATAATCATTAAAGACAAAGATGTACACATATGAAAATAGTTTTGATTATATTAGTGCACATCATAACCGATGAATGAATCAAAGTGTAATAGACATACGTGCACAAGGTCAGTTATTACTCTTATGTGTAAATTACGTTTATCTGATAAATAGTGTTAACAAGGCATGTGATCTACACTAGACTTACAGGCAAAAGTCAGCTGCACCATTATTTCAGTTGCTTATAGATTATGAGAAAGGATTATTATGTATCTGCAAAACCTAATCAAACTGTCATATACATTTGAGGCTGATGACACTGAAAAAATGACTTTGAACTACAATTAACTTGTCAGTCTGGCTACAGTTAAGTTCATCTTCGTGTCATTTGCCCACCGCTTTATTGTAGTCACTGTAAAAACATTGGTTTGATAAATTGTGCATGTCACAGCTAACCTGTTCGTAAAAGATACTCATATAAGGTCAAAATCTAAACTTCGACAAAGGCTTATCTGTTTAGTCAAGATTGAACACCCAAGGGCGAGGTTTAGTACCAATTCACGTTATTGTTATTTTTTTTTTTTTTGTTCATAAGCGCTCCCCTTTGGTAAAATAAGGTGTAGGCTATTCAATAACTAAATTTTCATATCTGTAAAAAGAAAATATTTCCCCACAAATAACGCAATTAAAACAAGTTATCTGTTGAGGCTGTCTGAGTGGTGTTTTTCAGTGGCATATCAGTGAATCTAGACGCCCTTTGGCTAGTTTTACAACTGAACAGCTAATGTAGGCTATGTCCTCCGGTCTATTAAGAAAATATCAGGTGTCTTTCTTTCAGTAATATACCAGTAATTTCCACAATTAGCCAACATATTCATTGTTAATAAATGAGGAATGTTGGGTATAAGTAAGTCTTCATTCTTTATAGATAAATAGAAACCATTGTGAACAACTCAGGTAGACATGATAAACTCTTAAGAGCCTCAGCAGGTGTCCCCACACAATAGCGCACCCCTATAGGGACCTGAATCGATCAGGAGGAGACCTAGAGATGTCGCCACACTAAATATTTACCGATCACACACAAATAGCAGGATCTTTAACGATTTCCCATGTCCATGGCGCGGAGAATGGGGCAAATCACTTTATTATTGTTTGTAAAGCAAAGAAAGCACTCTGGGACAGGGGGTCCTGGGATGTGCCCCGATCGGGATGAACGGAGTTACGTGAATCGATCGGTCAGACATGCCAGACAACTACAGGAGGGCTATAGAGCAAGGTGAAAGGGCTGCAGAGCAAGGTAACAGACAAATGTGTATGCCAAAACACTATCTCTGAGACCGCGTTTCCTACGCTTTTGTCACAATCAACTTGAAGTTTAGGCCTATCAGGAGTATAGGTGTGTAAATGAGCATGCTATGCGCGTGCACGTGCGCATGTGTGTAGCCTACTGGTGCAGAGGTGACGTGCAGGTGAGGCTTGGCGCAGGGGCGAGAGGGCAGGGAGGAAAGTTAACTTTAATCTTATCACTGTCTTCACCAAGTCCTTCAAGCGGGAGATAGAGGGACGCAACCCAAGGGTCATAGGGATCTCGGCCTGATTAACCCTTCCAGACCCGGCAGAGAGCAAAGGTTAACCAGCCTAATCAACGAAAAGCAGCTGATTTAGTTAGATGAGGAGTCGAGGAGAAGGACATCCTTCATTGTCTCATAAAATAGGCTATATTTAAAATCTTGAAATCATGGAATCGTCTCCATCTATTAGATTAGATCAGACTGATTATTGTGATAGATGTCATTACTTGACTGCCAATAAGCGAGAAAGACGTTTTTGATAATACTAATTTGCATATATTATTATTATTATTATTATTATTATTATTATAATGCAGTTATATTTTATGATGGGATGAATGATGCAAGACTTAATTCCTAAGCAGTGTACAATAATTGTCCAACCTTTTACAAAGTTAATTTCAATGAAGTTATATGGTTATTTGTCTTTGCTAAATTACCATTCATTTGAAGACTGCTTCCTCTTAAGACTGCATTAGCCTGCATGTGTGTTATGTTGCTGAGATTTGTCAGTCTCCTAGCCTGGTATGTCAGCAAAGGCCCTGTAATCCATGCTTGTGTATCAGATCTCTAGATTCTGCGTTATTTCCTGACTAGCTTCATGCAGCTGTCTTCAAGGCAGGGTATTTCTCAACCATGTCAGGACACTTGCTTGGTCATGCTGACCTGCCTTTTCATGATCTGAAACGTTTGCCTCACCAAGTGGCAAGAAATGGCTTTGAGAGTCTTGATTGCTCCATTGTGACATACAATTACTTCTTTTCCTATATCACTCAGGAGAGTATACACAGTTTTAATATTGCTCATTAATGTCTGAGAGCTGTATGTAGTATCTCTGAGCAGTGTTGAATACCCCTGATTAGGGCAGATATAGGGTATGTCTGGTCTGGTCCAGATCTGGCGTGGAGGTGGTGGTTCATCAGGGCTACATCCATTCCCGAGTCAACTGCTTATGGGCCACTGATATGTATGATACTACAAGGGGATTTCTGTCCCAGCATGAAGCAAATTTACCACTAAATGATTTATGAGTTTTGCAAGATAGATAGATTGATAGTTAGAGTGACACATTATTTATCTTAGCTGATATTTTATTGATAATTTGATAAACATATCTTTCCATTTGACGTTGTATGTTTGAATGTCATGTTGTTTTGAGATATGATGGCCGAAGTGCTATCAAAGGTTTTATAAAAGTCATTAATCACTGTTACTAAGTTACTGCTTGTTTTCTTGTCCTCATCAAAACTTTCCAACATACACAGCTATGCTCTGTACATTTATAAAAATGTTCTGCTAAGCATAACAATCATATTTCCTTCTAGTTTCAAGAAATCATAATGAGATTTTTTGGTAGATTTATAAATCCACATCTGTAATAAAAAAAACAGCACAAAATAAAGGCATATTGCATTATTGCCTCTAAGTCTGTGTTTGTGTAGTTTTCACTTCATTTAGAGTAGCTCCTACTCTCTAAGCATAATTAGCATTTTAACTTTTTTACAGACAAATTTCCTTTACATTTTGAATTAATGTGTTGATTTCAAAACAATAGTAACTTTGCAGGGAAGTGTCTATGAGATCAGTCACAAGCAAATGTAATGGGATTATGGTTTTATTCCCCACTGAAGTCTGGCTTCATGCCTGAATAGCTGCTCCCAGATATAGAGGCTTAACCACTGCAGAGCAGATCTGACACAGGCCAGGCTTTGAGCCGGCCCAGAGTCAGGTGCTCTCCGGGTCGTCATTTGTTCAACACTACCATCAACCTTACACCACATAGTCCCCGGACAGTTCTCCCTTTAGTGTCCACTCCCTATATGTGTCTCCCTATTACAATTCAAAAGGGAACTTTAAACAATCTAGTTTTCACATAGATAAGTAAGGAAAATGTAGGAGAGTGGTTTGAGGTGAAAATGTTTACAAATATGCATAGTACTGTATTATACTTAGTAAATTGCATGACATTCTAAACTGCATATAATCCAGGGACTAAAATTAACTCCCTACACTTTTACACTGTACTAAACTGTTGTAGAAACACGATCAGGGTGACTGCACATAAAATGCTCACAACCAACATGGCCCTGATAAAGGAACCATGAATTTACAGCCACATTAAAAGAAGACACTGTGGTGTTTAAAGCCCAGCAGTTGCTATGGTAGGCATGCTAACATCACCAGAAGGATTGGAAGCAGAATTGCTGACAGCAAGTTCATATAATGGAACAAAACCCATATATAGGCTTCCTGTTTTGCTCAAGTCAGATATTCACCAACAACCATAATCATACTGCATGAATCTGACTCATTCCACTCGGCCGTCTATACGGACCGGAACCCCGGTGTGTGCAGCTGGCCACGTTCCACACTGCAGATAAGGCGGCCTGGTCTCCTCCCTTTGTATAGCCTCGGCTCTGTATGTAGTGAGGATGTGGGATGCCAGGGAACCTAATGGAGTGCGGAGTGAAGCCCACATACAAAGTGCTCCTTTTGCTCATTACGCACCATGTCGCCTGATGCAACCTGTAAGCTGAACATAAAAAAACATACGGCTCTCTGTATCAGCTCCATCAGAGGCTGTTCTCACTTGAGCGGTGGCCTCTTGGCCCCGTCTACATTTCACTCGACTGTCAGGTTACTGTAATACAGTTGAATACGGCGAGCAAATGATGCACATAATGTCCCTGATAATAAGAGTAGTGCTACGACACAGACCAGCAGTTCAGAGAGCTGCATATGAGAGCATGTGGCCTCTTAAAACAGCATAAACACAAAGGCAAATCTAACCACGCTGTGTAGCAGCTAAATGCTATTGGATTAAGGAAACACACACACACACACACACACACACACACACACAATTTGCATAGTGGCATAATTATAATTGCATAACCGTCATTTTACTCTGTATATGAGCCTATATTATTGAATGATCAGGCCAGAGACTTTCTCATATGTTTCCTCATGAGTTGAATACGATTCCTAGAAGCACCTGATTCACAGAGTTAGTAACAATGTCACCTTAACATTCAACTTGTAGTAGGATTAACAAAAAATGGATTTTGAACATGCCTCTGACCTTACTTACCCCCTACACTAACCTAGGGCTACTCTGCAGCCCTGCACTCCCTTGTTATCGGTATTCCAGTGCCAGGACGACCTGATCTCTAACCTAATTTGGGCTCAGTCCTGTCCTCTCCTCCACTCTGGCTGCCCTGTGCTTTCTCTGTGTGTTTCTGCAGGGGCTCTGCGCTTGCTGTTAACTTGTCTAACATAAGCCATTATTAACTTCTAAGCCAGCTAACTCACTGTTTTAGTGGGTGATCATTTGCGTCCTTGTTGTTTCCATGTTTACTTTGTAAAGCAACAGCATACAACCATTTCCCATATTTAGATGTGTTTTCAAAGGCAAATAGTCTTGTTATCATTCTCAAATTAATTTTGATGGTATATGAGTATGTGAAGTACAAACACACCTGTTCTTTCCATTACCCACCCAGGCTTCACTAAGTAGTTGTATACTCTGGGACAAAACACTCGTAAGAATGTAAGAAATGCTTTTACGGCACCACAGTTTTTGCATGCCTTATTGTTACACCCAAACTCTTCAGCTGATTTGAAGTTTTGTGACTAACTAAACAAATTTAGCAGTGTTGGATCTGCCTTGCTCATGTAGTACAGTTCTAGTATTTAGACAACAGTTATTTTTGTATATCATAGTCTGGAGTTAGGTGAAAGGTGGTCAATTACTGAATTACAATTATTAATAACTATAATGAGACAAATTAAAGTCTGCCGTTATGCTATGTTCAAATAAAACTGTTTTATGAAGATGATGATCTGATCCATGAATGAGAAAAGAAATCCTGAGGGCAGAATGTCTATATAGGTGGATTACGCAGCTCACCTGCTGTATTTTCATATAAAGATAAATGAGAAATTAAAATTCTATTGATATTAATATAATTCACTTTCAAATATTTCCATTGTAGTGTGAATGTTGCCCTGATCCCTCTATCCATAACAAATGAATAAACAATTTGTTCTGGAAAAAAGAGAAAGAAATATAAATATATATTAAAAAACCTTCCTCGATACTGACATTGTTGACATTTCAGATCTCTTCAAAATACACTGCATTTGTTTAGGATTATGATGAACACAAATGCCATATGTATATTCCCAGCTTTTCTCCTTAGTGTTCAGGTGGCATATCAATGTGAATAGTTAATTAACGCTGAATGTGTGTACTTTCATGAGGCTATTTGTGTGTGTTTATGACACTGGCACATCTACACAAACAGTCCTCAGCATGACTGATCCCCTATATCAGAGAATTAAAGTGTTGTTTACTACAATGAATAAATTGTTGATACTTGGATCTCCATATCTGTGTTGAAGGAGAGGTCTGTGTAATATTTACTCATTTCAAATAAGTGCATAGAAAGAATCAAACAAGAATGTCTGCTTGTTTGGTTATTTATTGAGATGGTGGGCAGAACTGAGTTGGAACATAGCAACACATTGTGGTAGGAGCCCATAGTGACTGACTTTGCAAACTGTGTTTGAAACTCTGTGCATACGTCTTTGTGCATATTTGTTGGTACTTAATCCAGGCCTAGTTATCCAAAGATCGTCTACCTTAGGTTACATTTGACTTGTTTTTTTGCAGAGGAGATTGGGAGGAACACATTTTTAATCAAGATGAAAAGGCATCTTGAGAATATGCACCGGCTGTAAAATACAGCATGCAACTAATGTCAGTCATATGCCATAAACCCCCACTAAAATGCACCCTATTATTCATGGGCTATTGATTATTTAGTTATTTGAAGTATGCAGGTTGTCTTACCCACTTTTTGCAGAAGGAAAAGTAATCTAATGTTTCAAAATATTGTACTTAGTATTGAATAAGACAGCATTAAGCAAATTCTCTAAACATGACAAGAGGAAATGAAAATGGCAATAAGTGTATTACAGAGAAGCATCTAATCTCTTGTTATAGAGACACTGTATGAGTCTGTGTAATGTACTCTATATAAGAAAGAATGTGTGTGTGTGTGTGTGTATACGTGCATATGTGAGTGTATGACTCTGTGTGTGTGTGTGTGTGTGTGCATGCATGCATATGTGAGTGTACAGTATGACGGTGTCTGTGTGCTAGTGTATGCGTGCATATGTGAGTGTATGAGTGTGTTTGTGTGTGTGTGCTAGTGTATGCGTGCATATGTGAGTGTATGACTGTGTGTTTGTTTGTGTGTGTTAGTGTATGCGTGCATATGTGAATGTATGAATATGTGTGTGTGTGTGTGTGTGTCTGTCTCTCAGTCCGACAGTTCCCTCACAAGGTGGGATAGCAGCTTCTCATATGTGCCCTGAGGACCAATCTAAGAAGGCAGCAGATTTAAGATAGCTCACCGAGTTCGATTCACCAGTGATGGATTACTGTTTCCATTTAAACAGCAAAGGATTCATTTGTTTCAATGATCTCTCTTTTAAGCTGAAGGCCAGACTGCTTTGCTGTCGTCAATCCTGAGCGCATTTTCTTTTTGTGGATACAGAGGCAGTCCAGAGGCTAACATACAATATAAATATTCTCCTGTCTTACGTCAGATAAATATGACAGTGCTCACCTTGCATACAGGCACTCTGAGATAGTGTGATTTTATTTTATTTTTAAAAATATTGTTTGCTAAATAGGTAGTATAACTATAACTCACCATCCCTTTCATCATCACTTATCAGCAAGGGACGCAAGCTTGTATTAGTACCACTAGTAGTAGTAGTAGTAGTAGTAGTAGTAGTAGTAGAATTAAAATGGCAGCTTTGACTGCTGGCAGCTTATGTCATATTGAAAGTATTGTAACACATTTACAGTTTTGTGCGAAAGTAAGTGGAACTATTCTCTTTTCGACTTAAAGTTGCAGTTCCAAGTGTGTGTGAGTGTGTGTGTGTGTGTAAAAGTGCATTTTCAGCCATGAGTCTCCGTGGGGACCGGGGTTTATTTCTCCTCAGTCTCTGTGCTAATGAAGTTTGTTATTTCTGAGGCCAGGAAGCAGTGCTGTGGGAGGCCAGCGTCAAGTTCATGGGAATGCAAATCCAAGACAACAGCAGCAGCAACAGACTCTGGGACGGCCCTGGCGCGGGCTTGGCCCAAACCCGGGCCAGCGTCCCTCTGAGGAGATTAGCAGAGACAGTGCTGAGCTGAATGAGTCAGGCGTGTGAGAGCAGACGTGCGTGTGTGTGTGTGTGTGAGAGAGAGTTAGAGTGGGTCATGGTCACTGTGCTGAAGGTGAAAGTAAGTTCAATCCTTTTCTTAGAAGCTGGACCAACTAACAACTCGCCCATCAATTTAAATACTGTAAGCCTCCCCCTGATCAAGTAGGCCCTCAGAATAGTTAAACAGCATCCCTCCAGCAATATGTTGACATGCCTTGATGATTTCCCCAAATCCTGTGATAAATGTAATGACACAGCTACCGAAAAGTACTAAGTTCAAGAGGCCTCAAAACAGGCACCAGAGCGACACAGTGTTGATATATTAAGAGCCGGTGCCAGTGTAGAGACATCAAACAGTCGGTACTTCTGTAGCAACATGCATAGACCGCTGTAGTGCGCCAGTCGGGGCTGCTGCAGACACAGATCTCTTCTCAGCTTTCCTAGGTGTCATCCAGTTGAGACATTAGGCGTCACATGGCGCGGATGAAGCCTTGGCTATTGAAATGTGACTGAAGAAGATTAATAGGACTTGTCAGTATCGGGGGAAAGGGGTGCTTTCGTGTAAATCTACACAGAGTCAGGAGAGATGAATTACTGTCACATTTCTGTAGTTTTGGAGCCTATGAGGAGAGATTAAGTCCCATCCCCGGCTGAAATGAATATTGAAATCAATGTTTTGAAACATTTTAAAGCATAAGAGTGACTGCACAAGTGACACAAACCACAGTTGTGCATTCAAATGTTAAACCCTTGTTAGAGACTGAGAAACCTGGTGATGCTTTTTGGAAAGCACGACTTAATAAAACATCATTTAAAGCATGTGTGTCTTATGTTGTCATTAATGCTTCATGTGTATTAATGTAATGCCAACTGCTATTTTCTACCCAGTTTTGCAACATGTCATCAGAACGGGACCACTTAGAAAAACAATGAGGTATTGTTTTCACCTTTGTTCACTGCCTTGTTATGAGAACTAGTATGCTTTATCATAAATGTGGGCCTATGGAATAAAAAAATGAATTCATCACTAAAAGTCAGAGCTGGTCCCTCACAAAGCACTAAATCTGTATTTATTACAGTGCTGAAACTGACGTTTTTATAGCACAAAATTGCTAGGTTTCCATTTCTCAGCCGCTATGAAAAAACAAAAAACAATATTATTTTCCATACGCAGTCCCTCTTCTGAATCACTGTCCCTGTCTGGATTTAATCATAAGACCACTGGCCTAAACTCAGGTTATTAGGAAATATAAATATTTTCAGAAGTAATCAAAAGGAGAGGGCAAGGGAGAAGGATTGATTCTGTATGTGGATTGGGTCTAATTGGAAGCAGCTTATTTCGTAATGAGGACTACTGGGAGATATGGCCAGAGGTTTTGGTCTGTCCTGCCCCCAGACACATTTGAGAGCTTATTATTTGCACTGCCTGTCTGTGTCTCATACAGCCGTTCGTTGGTGTGTTACAGAGAGAAACCATCGCTGCCGGCGGCATAATAGAAACACGCAGGCTTATTGAGTTCAAGTCACAGGCTCCAATTACTGCATTGCTCTGGTCATTTGTTTAGCAATTTTACAGCAGATAGGTTGGAGAGGGGTGGCTAAAAAGGAAAGGCTTTACAAAGCATTTACTCCAGTAATGCCTGATATCCTTTTCTTAAGTAACTATAATCTGATACTGATACTATAACATAACAATTTCAAAATCACAGACGGTACTGCACAATGTTAAAAGGTTATGTATAACACTAAAGGTCATGTTTGAGTATTACATCTTCACCCATTAACTGTGATGGAAGTAGACATCATGCTTGGACACATGATATTGCTGGATGAATTATTGTTTACCACATGTGGGCCAATTACCTGAAGCAACAACGTGATGGTGTATTTTCACTAAAGCATTTGGATCAAATCTCTATCGTGGCAAATCTGAAGAGAACTCGGCGGTCATGGGACTTGTGGAATGCTCTTCCTGTTGTTGGATATTGAAATATCCACAGGAGGTGAAGGGTCAGAGCTGTCAGTGTTGGCTTTAATCCTTGAGCCTATATCATCCCCTCCCCTTCCCTCCTCAAAGCCCAGGTCGCAGGCAGGCAGTGATCACTGACACTGATCATCCACCAATCTATACACTCTTAAAACGAATGTGTTGTCCCTATCTGGACACAGAGATTTGCTAAAAAAACAACGCAAGTTGTGTTGTTTTTCAATGGAAGTTGAGTTATTTTCAACACATACTGTGTAACAAATTACAAAAGAAAACAACACAAACTGTATTGTCCCTATCTGGACACAGATATGTGTTAAAAACAACGCAAGTTGTGTTGCTTTCAACACATTCGTTTTAAGAGTGTATGTGTCCACTCCCCTGCACTCCTCCCCGGAAAACGTGTCTAGTTACCATAACGTGTTTGCATGGGTTGCCCCCGTGGTCATGCACATTATATATAATGCAATGACATTTAAAAGGGAATGTTACATACTTAGGCTCTGCCTGACTGCAGTGTGAATTATAGTGTGAAGTTGAGACCCTCAGCATTCACTTGCTGTCCACAGCGTTCTCAGTTCTCAGAACATAATGTAATGTGGTGTAATGTATACTCATTTTGGCAAAATGACTTTAAAACATTATAAGAAGCCCACAGATAACATTGCTTTAAATGCACAGTAATTATCAGGATCCTGTACAAAGTCTTCCCAAGGTAGTATAAAGCTATTTTGAAGGAATAGTGTGATAATGTTATGAAAGCGAAGGTTGTTCGTGCAATGAGGGGCTTCTGACTTTTGTTTCTGCAGGTCAGGGAGTTGGGAGACAAGAAAACTGTCTCTCAACCCACGTCACTGCCCTGCTTTGTCTGTGTGTGTGTGTGTGTGTGTGTGTGTGGGGGGGGGGGGGGGGGGGGTGGACCAGGGCTGCTGAATCAGACTCCCCTCTCCACACACACACTTACTAATTCAATTTGGTCTCTCCATTCAGATTATCATGCAAATTATTCGACTGAACTAATTTGCTACTGAATATCATCATATTCCCCCCCCCCCCCAAAAAAAAATGGCAGTCAAGAAAAATCAAAGAATTGTCAGAGAACCCTCCTATTAGCCCATTGTCATTAGCAGAATTCCAGTGATCATTTCTGTTCTGTTTCTTTCTTTGCGTGGAGGTAGCTAACCTTTTTTTTTTTAACTCAGGGGGACTTCAGGCATACAGCGAGAGCCTTTCAGCAAAGAGGAAGTAGAAAAAAGAAGAAAGAAAAAAACACACACACAGAAAAAAAAATCCAGCAAGGAGGGAGCAGCAACCTCACACACTCGACATGAGATTTAATGAGTGCTGAGTTGTTGTGGTATTTGCAACGCAGCCAAAAAAGCCCAGCTATGCTCAGGAAGCATGTGAAGTGTCTGCAATGGAAAAACTGTTGTCAAACAAGATTTGGGATCAATTACCCAGGCGGAGGGTGTAATGTTTACACGAGCCCTCCAAAGCCAGAGCAGCTGAAGTCGACTTCAGCCGCAGGGGCTGCCCCTCGGGTGACTAACGCTGTTCCCAGACACATGGGAGTTCCACCCTTTTGTCCCCTCCAGTGGGTCCAGGTTGGTGGAGTGGCCTGCAGTCTGTGTTGCTCCGACTGTTCAAGCATGCAACACTATTAATGACCCCCTCCCCACCCCCCAAACAAAAAAATAATAATTCTTTACTTCTGGAATTTTAACATATAAAAATAAAGTTATGAAAAGCTATAAAAGTAAATAACAGACATCCATTTACACAAAATATGAAAATAAATGAAAATGGTGAGGTAAGAAAATGGAACTGCAATTATATTTATACGAGCAACATGGGCAATAATAATAATTTCCCCCACTCAGTAGTGCAGTAGTAGATTTTTTAAACAAATGCCACTGATCACTATCGTGAGCTTGAGCTTCGACTGGTGGTGGCCAGAGACCTGTGTCCTGGTGACTGCTTGGGAGCGTCACCTTTAAGGTCAAAGGTTTCTGCACTAAAAGCCACTTTGCTCGAAAGGAAGAGGAGGATCACCGTAGCTCTACTCAGGCTGTGCATGCATCTCACAGTTTCACTCAGTGTGCCTGACAAATCCTTTGTGTAAAAGTGTTTGAAATATTCAAAGCCAAGAAAAAGGGGAATATATATATATATATATATATATATACAACAATATATCATTTTCACAACAAACTTTACAGTGTTTCCCTGCAGTAGAGTCCTGCATGATATCCACCAAATCATTTAGGACACTTCACTGCCTAATCTGCCTTTATCCAACTAAGGGGATTAATTATATCAGGCACAGAGTTTAACCCTGGTTTAAAGGGTCTTATTTTGGTGGTGTGTGTTTTTTTCCCTGTAGGGAACTCTTTCCCAGAAGACCACTTCTTTTTACCCCCTTCTTCTGCGTCCACCGAGCAGTGAATGTGAAGTCGATGTGAATGCAAAAAGGACAGAGTTTCCATTAGTCTTCAGAGGGCAGAGGGACTCGGGCCAGTGGTGGAGAGCGGCTGCGCCTCCAGCCTTTCACCATATGGTATGCTGTAAACAAAACCACAGTCATTACATTCCTTTCCATGGGAGTAACCAGAGTGGAAGTTGGAAAAGCAGGGCGCTGGGTCAATGGCTAAAAAATAGAGAAAAGAAAAAGTCATGATGCACTTTGGTTTCTGTTTACATAGGCTTAATAAGCATGCAACAGGTTTGGCACGGCCACTCAAAATAGAGTGCTTCATTAAGTACTGCACTTTCTATGCTAAAATGTACAACTTTTATTGTTATATAACACAAGCCTATAATGCAAACATGATAGGCGGAAGGGGGGTGGGGGTGGGGTGGGTTTGCAAATGATACAATCTGCAAGGTTCACTGACACCACTTGAGTTTTATAATGCCACGCTCTCGGTGAGAGAGTCTCCCAACCACAAAACAGCCCAAAGTTATAAACGTGACACATAATCACAAAGCAACACAAAGCTAATGACGCATGTTCGAATTAGAGTGAGCAAGCTGGCTAGACTACACTGTCTCCATGCAAGAGCATGATCAAAGAATAGAAGAGAGAGAGAGAGAGAGAGAGAGAGAGATGTCTACGGGTGTGCGGCAATAAATTTCTTTTCAGACCAAGGGCTGCTCTCAAGGCAACAGTCATACCCTGTGGTGTATCATGCAATAAATTTGAGTTTGGTTACAGTAAATTAGATATGTGGTTCACCGCAAAAAAGGGCCTTCATTGTTAGACAACTGGAGTGCCGATTCAGGAGTTTGCTGTATGACATAATACAATAATTCAGTGCATAATGCAGTACTTCTCCCCTGTCTGGCTAGTGAATTGCACTCCTACTGTCCAAATATCTGTGCACTGCTTGTGTAATGCTGGAGATAAATCTGAGGCAATAAACAAGCATATATTTCAGTACTGTATTTTTTAAATATTCTCTCACAGGGTGCTTCACTGTCTTGTCATCAGGGATAATTAGCATACCTGCAAGTTGTTAAAGATGACTGATGAAGTGTGTGTGTGTGTGTGTGTACACGGATGCAGGTTTTGGCTGTACAATTCACACTGTGTCATGGCTGAAGAGCCAAACACACACACAGCGATGCTAACATAAAGCCACGCTAACACAACAAGTTCAAAATAAGAGTCCCGCTCTCGAGGCCCAACCTACTCCCAAAATACTTACTGACCTTAATCTGCGCAGAACAGCCTACGACTGAATCAGACGCATCCATTACCTCAGTCACCTGAGACCAGCAGACCCGAAATGATCAGTCCAGACATAGGAGCCTGACCTAAAAGAATGAATGATCAAGACCCAGTCATTATTGCGCAGACAATTCATCACATCAGGTCATGCGCTGGCTAATCCTTCAACTCCCAACATGCCATTCTTGCATTGGTTTTTTTCCCCTAAATGTTGGGCGCCAGGGAACTCCTGGGCCAGGCCCAGATTATATCGCTTTTGTCAAAATTGTTTTGCTATTGTGCAAAAAAAAAATAATCCCTTATGTAATGTGCGCCTGAGACGTTGGCATTTTTTTCTCCTTTAATTTTTCTCTCATGTAATCTTTTCATAAGGGCAGCAGACTATTCACGACTGTTAACTAACACCACCCTCTTGGCCCTGCACGGTCTAGACTTTCCTTTATGAATGAAACATAAGCAGAGCCAAAGAAAGAGAGAAAGGCAAGAGAGAGAGAGAGAGAAAGATGAAGTCACAGAGTGCGAGAGAGAGAGAGAGAGAGCGAGAGAGAGAGAGAGAGAGAGAGAGAGAGAGATGGGTGGGTCTGTACCACCTTGTCTAAGAGGCCTGCTAGGTGCATGTGTGCCAAGCTCACAGGACACCTGAGCCTGGACCTCCTTACCCTTTACATACGCCTGTGTCAATTTGCAGATCACACAAAGTCAAATACAAAACTGCTGAGAAGATCACTCCCTCCTCCTTCTTACACACACACACACACACACACACACACACAGCGCCCTAGTCCAATTACGAGTCAGGTTGATTTTAATGAAATCTCATTCTACATAATGAAGACCATGGATGTCAGCATTCTCATCAAAGGTAAACCGTACGATGACCTTATTAGCTGGGGTGTGTTTGCATTTTTCTTGAATAATCACCCGTTTATACTTTGTCAGCTTCCTTCATTAATTAACTCAGGTGTCAATGACTAATGTAATCTATGTTTGAGGAAGTAAATGCAACAGACAGATATCGGACCCACTTACCACAGGTCACAATGTTACCTTAAAGAAAATACTACCAGCTATCATCACACCCACTATCACATCCCACCTATAAATGTATTTGGTGGGACTTCAAACATGGGAAAGCCTATACTCAGGTCAATCATGTAAGCCTATGAGGGGTCTCGTTGTGGGTATATCTGTAGTTTGAGCAACTGCGGACATTGACTAAAATACTGCAAAGAATTCCTGCATAGTGAGTCACTTGCCTGTATGTAATTGCTTCCACATTAGAACCCCCCCTCTCCCACTCTGTTGCATGAAAGCAGATCTCCTATGACATCCGAATGTGTACTGGCCATGTGTTATCAATGGGCTTGTTTTACATTCGCATTGCCATACTATTGTGGTTCACTGCATCTCTCCTTAGAGCAAACCTCACGCTAGACTTCATAAGGCTCAAGGATATGTAATCAATTTGTGACCCAAGATATGGTGGGTGTGGGTGGGTGGGTGGGGGGTGGGGGGGGGGGCAAAATAGTCTCTTTTCTTCTCGTAGTTTATCAAGTTAGCTCTTTTTGTTCTCAGGGGAGAACCATAATAACAGTAAGTGATGTCGCATTACACACCCGTCATAAATAATTCAGAAATCGGAGGCCTTTTGACACCAAGCCTTCCTTCGCTGTTTTGTTTCGGCACAGGACACACGGCACTGAACCCTGCTGAGGTAACATATCATCATTTAACTTTCAACGTTCGCCATTTGACATTCACTTTAACTGTGTCTGTTGGATCAGGATCAAATAGCTGAGACACTCACACGCCCATGTGTTGATTTAGGGCAGATGAACAAATGTGGCGTGACTGCTACGGAGACGAAGAAAAGGGGTTAAAAACAAACCCTTCGTCTTCGTCCGCCCTCGGCCCCCATATCATTGCAAGTCCTCATGGGCGACGAGAGAGAGAGAGAAAGAGAAAGAGAGAGAGAGAGAGAGAGAGGTGAGGTAGGCGAGAAGTTAAAGGAACATACCGTGCTGCTCGCCAAGGCTCTCTGGACTACTTCACCGGCGTTTACAGTATATGAGGTGCACAAAAAAGTTCTTTGTCACCTTGTCGCACTGGCAGCTCCGCCACTCTTTTCCAGCTCCACCTTCATCTCATAATAGAGCCGGCTTTGTTCCTTCGCGGTGCTTCAATTTGCGCAACGCGGCTTTCGGGCCTGGAGTCGGCCAAGAGAGGCCTAATGCTGTCGGGGGGCGTTGGTGCTAAGCAGACAATGCCCCCATACACTGCAGGGCCACTCTCCATGTTGGCCGCTCAAGGTGAAAATAATAGCATAAACAATCAGACACTTTATTATAATATCAGCTTACATATCCAGGACACAAGGAAGTAGGGGCCATTTCATCAAGCTAATTGCCTGTGTGTAAGAGGGAGCAAACTTTCTCTCCATCCGTCTATTATGGAGCCTTTTTTCTTAATCACAAATAGAGCCCTTGTATCCCAGAGGGACTTGCATTCTAATTTACAATTGAACCACAGACCAAAGCTATCAATCTTTCACAGACACATTTTTTTTTCTTCCCTCTCACCCTCTCTCTCATTCTGTCTCTATCTCTCTCTCTCACACACTCCCCTCCCCCCTGCACTGTAATTGCGCCGACATCACAACAAACAAGAAAGAAAAAGACAGAGAGAGAGACTGAGAGAGAGAGAGAGAGAGAGAAAGAAAGAAAGAGAGAAAGGCAGCTTTTGATAGATCTGTGGAGAGGAAGACAGAACTGAATTTCCTCACCAAGCCACAATGTGTACAGTCAGTTCCCCAGCTTGATGGGGGTGGAATATCAATAACCAAGTACAGAGAGTCAAGGCTTCTTTGCTACTTAGTATGAACAAAGGCCAAAGAGTCTGGCCTTTACAAGCCTATAGCAGCCACAGCTACTACCCAGCTAGAGGCCACGGAGCTTAAGAAATCCCTCAAGTGCACATGTGTCGAAGGGATCAGCATTTTCCCAGGGGCTAAAGTGATAAACCATTCATGTGTTTGCTTGAGAGCATGCGTGTGAAACAAACACTGTGGAAAGAATGTTTTTTTTTTCTCTCTAAACAGAAACGTCCCAAAATAATTTCTTTTTTTTTTTCATTCTCTATTTTTGGCCCATTTCACAATTCTCTGCCCGTGACTCGCTCAGTCCAGCTCGGTCAGTGCAGCGCATGTCACAGCGTTGAGAAGGGCCCCGGGAAAAAGCTTGGGCAGTCCCTTGCATTCCATACCACGTCACCGGCGTTGCCAACCACCGCCGCTGCCGCCGCAGCACTCGCCACACCCTCCCACCCCTTCAACGACGCATCTTGTCGTTAATGAGTTAATGTGAAAACTCTCAATGTCATCGGTAAAGATAAGAGGGAAGAAAGCAGCACATTGTACGCCTAATGACAGGTTCGCAGACTGCCCCCGAGATGTCACGGGTCAGCCATGTTAAGAATGTGTGTGCCCAATCATCTACTGATCTCTATCTGGCGGGCCTGCAGCTAACCAAGCCATGGGCTCAATCACAGAGGCTGATGAATGAACAATGGGGCCTATGGATCGCCCGTGCCCACCGCATGACTGCAGCCATACAAACACATGATGACATTAGCAATCAATACACCAATTACCAAACAAGTTATTGGACTTGGTGCATGAAAACACAAGTTGTGGGAGCATATTTTGTGGTTATTTGATGTTCAAGAAACAACTAGTTTCTCTTTTTTTCTTTCCCTCTGCTTTGGACTGTATCTGTGTGTGTGTGTGTGTGTGTGTGTGTGTGTGTGTGTGTGTGTGTGTGTGTGTGTGTGTACAGAAATAAGATGTTGGGTGACCTCGGTGAACTATCTATACCTGCGTGACCTGAAATGGTGTAACTGATCGAGTCTTTCAGCATTCAGATGCCATTCAAGAATGCCATGCATTCAGGTTAAAAAAGGCACAGAGAAAAAAAATCTGACTTCAGCCCATATCTGACCTCCGGTAACCATGAGCGCAGATTTAAGTTCATCTCTATTGTCTTTAAAAAGAAAACTTTAGTTTAACTTTGGGCATTAAATTATTCTAACACACAATATCCTCTTTGTTCACATTGAGAGTCTTAACACCGTGTGATGCAAGGTCTTTTGTTTCAGAGTATGAAGGGGATCTTGGCCCAGGTGAGTGATGGTCTACAAGGTGACAAATTATGGTCTTTGGTGGCTTCTGCAGGCATAATGAGGTCGAATTTAAAAGGTTAAGGGCATGAATTCCAGCTGTCACAGACATCATAAAACCTGACAAATTGTATTATAACAGTTAGTGAAACCGACACCGCTGCTGTGGTGTTCTTTTCATTCGGAGCGGATCCCCGACGCAGACGGTCTCAGATTCGGCTCTCCTCGGCACAGGCCGGCCCTGCAGACAAAAGGACCCTGCCAGTCCGCTGGCATTTGTCTCGTTCTACATTATCTGAAATCAAATGCCCTATTCTACTCCCACCGAATCCACATGGAACAATCAGCGCTGATGTGGGAATGACTGTAATCCCCACAAAAGAGTCGCTGACATTTATACCCACCAGAAAATGAATTATAAAAGACAAGGCCTGAATTCCACAGGCCAGGGCTTTGTGCAGGCCACACAAGGCAGTGGGTGGGTTGATAATGGCACTTTATTACTCAGGTGTTAATACAGGTAGGCTCTCAACGAGGAACATGGGTACCCAGTCAGTTTGTACAACTAGAGCACAAGTGACTGTGCCTGTGGACAAACAGGCAAATTGGTGCTGGGGGACTAATATATTTTGCGGCAGGGAGCAGGGGAAAAGTTGTTTCACCCGCCCTAAGCAGATCATGAGCTGAGCGGCCTATTATGGGAAGAGATTTATTGTTGCTTTGACTAGCCGGCTGACAGTTTTCAGCTTGTTTTAAGATTTGTGTCTGCATAAACAGAAACCAGACATTCAAACGCTGGATGATATTTAATTTCACCACGACTCCTGCTGAAGATGAAAAAGCAAGGGTTATGGGGCCATGGGGATAATACAGTCCTCATATTTACACATACTGCCATGTTTACATATGATGTTCATCATAAGAGGAGGAACAAGTTATAACAAATACAAATAATATATACATTTTAAATATTATGTGTATTGCCATTTCCTTGAGCCTGATATCCATCTTGATACTTTATACTGAACATCTACAGAACATAAAGAAAGCATGAACTCCTGACACTCCTAAAACACAGATCATAAGCAATTTAAGGTAGGTGTGTATACCTCCACTTCAATGGCTCAGGGAGGTAGGGTTGCTCTAAGCCTATTGATAGCACTGGAAATAGCGGCAATACGAAGGCTGTTATTTCAGACTCTGTCAGCGTGCCAGCAGTTTATCCTATAAGATCACTCTGCTCTTAAGCAAATCCTGTAACCTCAGATTAGGCCTTTTGACCTCACAGACAAGATAATGACATTAGCTAATGTCCCAGGGCTGCAGTAATGCTAGTGTGTACCATACACAGAGGCACTCGGTCAGGCAGAGGCAACGCTGTGGCAGGAGCACCGAGGTTAAGTAGTGGTACATAGCAAAAAGTATGTTTAGCTTCCGCTCTCCGAAGGTTCACCAACATGCTACTAAGCTGCATTGGAGTGAAGTTGATTAGCCTGTCACTGTCTCTGATTTTCCTACAGTGGCCTATGGTCTCATGAAAGACATGACAGACGAGAGAAAGACATGACAGAAATAATGTATCTTTTCACAAATAGGCATGACACTGTGTTTAACAACTAAATACATACCGTTGGTGTAGAAATGTTTCTTGAACAATATGACAATTACAGTTACATTATTATTTTATGATTTTTTTTTTTGCATGAAGCATAAACTTAGGGGGCCATAATATCTACACAGGCTACAGTGTGTGATGAAAGATTAAACAAGCAAACAAAAACAGAGGCAGTGGTGTTTATCTGAACAAGGTGCAAACAGAGATCAGAAGGGCATACAGGAACAGCCATCACAAGAGGAAGACTTAGAAGCACTAGAAACTAGAAAAAAAAAATCTTGTTATAGGCCTCTATGTTCACCAGAGAAGAGGCTTTAAAATTGTCAGGGTCAGAACAGTGGGGAGGCTGGGATGAAATTCTCCACACTGTGATATGTGTGTGTTTGTGTGTGTGTGTGTGTGTGTGTGTGTGTGTGGCATTTGGTTAATGCAGTTGACCTGTGTTTGTTTTCTCACTGGCTGATGTTCCTGTCTGTGGCGCTCATCTCTGGATTTGTCGCCGGTGCGTCACACCAGCAGTCTTTGTGGTGTAAGATTTGACCCCCTTGAAATCGAGGGTAATCCAACACCCGGACACGACAAGCCTAACAAGATCCCACTGTCTTTCTGTCCCAGCAGTGGCTCTTCAACCAAACTTTGATGCTTTTGTTCACGGTGCCAGAAACCGGTTCTCATACACAAACAGCAGAGAAAAGACGAGGAGAGGGATTTCTACATCACCGAGTGTCTAACTGTGACAGCTCTGGACAGACAGGCGCTGTTGGAGAGGACATCTCCGTGACTGCTATGCGGCTAGCGGAGTAACTGAGGCAGAAAATGACCACTTTTCAGACCTGATGTAGAGTATTAGTGAAGTGAAACCTAAATACAACCCAAACTGATCACACAACTGGTGACCTGAAAGAGGAAGTGAATGCAAAAGCTGAGTAATGAATATAGTGCTTTTGACACTGGATTACAATATGCAATTATATATCAAAAACACATCTAATTACAAACAATGCACACATGTTGATCACAGACACCATAGCAATACCACTGGATTATGCAGTCACTATACATAGGGATCTGTTTCACTGCATTAGCAATGCAGAGTTAACAAGTAGCAGATAGTTAAATAAATCTAAAGGAATGTTCTGTCACAAATATGGCAGTGCTAAATAGCCTTACTTATTGTCTGCTTCTGCTCATATTATTCTATTCATATTCATATTGTTTAGCAGTGCTAAATAAATGCAGTTAAGCAAAAGTGTGCGAGCTTCTTGTAATATAAATAGTTAGAAAAACAAAAGCCGCAGGGTCCTAATTTAACACAAATTTCCCTACATCTTATAGCTTGCTTTCACATGTGTTTATTAGGCCCGTAGGCCTATAGACCCTTTCAACAATAAAAACAAAAACAATGCTTGAACGTTCTATTTGGGCCCCAATCTACTTCCTCTGCATTAAGATAACATATGGAATGTTAAAAAGGAAGTCTTGTGGGGCCAACTATGATGCTGATAATGGAACTCTCTTGAAAGGGTCCATACATTAAATAATGTGAATAATACGACCGTGGCAATGATTACACTTGTGTGGCTCAACATGACATATTTAATCATTTCCATTGCTATTTCACCTGTCAAAGGTTTCCCACTACTCTAGTGTGCTATGAGTGCAAACATCCAAATTTCAACTCTTCCCTTAGATATTGTGCCATTTGCAGACCATGATTACGTCACATGCATAACGTACAGCTCGTTGCCCGTTCAAATTAAGGTCTAATGTTTTACTTTTTCTTATCTACTACACAGACTGTGATCATGTAATTCATTGTGGGATCTAAAAAGTAATGCTAGACATTACATAATCTGGCACTCAGTCTTCCTGCTCCAAGTTGAGCATGTTACAACATTGTACTCAAACAGAAGTGAACTCCTATCATAGCAAGTAGAGTTTTTTTTCCAGACACGGTGTAAAAAGCTTGTTTTAATTGTTTGAGATTACACCATGAAAATAGGTTGCCATGTTCATTATTGTGCGAGGGGCCATAAATGCACTGAACCACGGCAGGGAGAATGGTTTGAATATTTGTCCTAATCCAGTCTCTGGTCCTGACACACAGTCAAGCAGCTGAACGCGAGGTATGAAACAACTTAAAATGAAAACACTGCTGATCTTGTAGGGAGAAAGAAAAACTCAAAATGGAGTTGCCTAAGCCTTACCCAGGCCCCTCTCTCTTCATAAAAAAAGATAAAATAATAAAATAAAATAAAAATGAAAAGCTGGTTGGAAAAGTTCAAAGGGGAAACAAAGAGGAAACTGCCCTCGGCCATTGCACTTCCTGACCTGTTGGGCTTTCCAGGTGACCTCGCCAATGAGAAACGCATTTTGTAATTCGAATCAAATGGAGGTGTGTGGCTTTAATGTAGGGCCGGGCTGGGTCTGGAGCATGGCTCAGCGCCCTGGCCAGATGTGTGGGGTTTTTTATTACAGGCGAAGAAGAAGCTGATAGTTGCAGGTGCGAGGCTGACACGGGGGCTGGCTTGCTTTTTTTTCCTCCCTCTTTCCCTTCGTTCTTCCCTTCTTTTTTTCTAAAGACCAGGCCCTTCACGGAGGGGATATCCATTGCCTGTGTTTAATCAGAGCCAGTCGAATGGGATGGGTTTCATTGCTCTTTGATGGAGAGCACTGTTATGAAGATGGACAGTCACTTTGCTCTCTAAGTGAAACCATCGTTTAGCCTCAATTCCCTGAGAAAAGGCCCCATTTGTTATCCACGGGGGAGTACGGCAGGGTGGCGAGGCAGAGGTGGGAGCCGCATGCATTTTCCACGCAATTACATTGCTCAGGCATACATTCCGCTCATGATGGCTCCGGTGGCAGAGGCGCAGAACGTGGCGCAGGGGGGCGCTTAACGGACTTTTTACATGGACCTCCCCCACACACGCGCGGAAATGTCTCCTGATGCAATGCTAAGGATCACTGGCAGGGAATGAGAAGGGGCTAGCCATGATGCGCTAAAAAGAACGAGGGGGGATATGTTGTAATTAGCCTTTTAGTACAGTTGTTGATGTGTGCATACAAAAGCACGATACGTAATATGTGAGTATTAAAGTCTCTGAATGAATTTAAAAAATATATACTGTATATGCAGGAAATTAACACACACATAAAAGCACACACATGCATGCGTGCGCGCACACACACACACACACACACACACACACACACACACACACACACACACACAGTTTATGTCCTCACCACTCATTTCTTACCCATGGAAATATTAGAAGCCTGGAAAATACCCCACAAAGTAAAGAAAAAAAGAAAGGAAAAAGGATTAACGGCAACTGTAAAGGCCAGCGCTGGAGAACAAGCCATGTCAAGCAGCTGAAGAAGGTCCACTGAATTGCCTCATTTGAGCGTGTTTATTTTAGGGTTTACTGGCCCTTAAACGTTTAACCATCGAAATGTTGCTCTTTGTGACCCTGCAACAGGGAGTGCTGTCATATGTAAATACAGCTTGAGTGGGAGACTGGCGGCCGAGAGCTGCTGGCTGTGGGGGAAAGGTGGCTGGAGCCCGCATGCTGCTATGGGAGCTAATGAGGAGGAAGTCCCTGTTCAAATAAGCCTGATTCCATGATAATCCTAAATGGTTTTTAAATGATCTAACTTTTTAGCCTCTAGCAGAATGTTGATCACATTAATTTGTTATTACTATGATTGTGTTCTTTCCACAGGGTTCAGGTGATAGGTGCCAAATATGAGGTGATGCATACATTTTGTTTTTTTGTTTTTTCTCATAAAAGCAGACATGAAAGAAAGAAAAAATAAACAAGTAGCCAGTGCAAGTCAAAGAGTGGTGAAGGATTGATATCCAAGTCACTCTGTCCCCTGCACTGTCTCTGCCGCATTCGAGCCGGATCACAGCCACATCCATCACACAAGCAGCTGGTAGCTGGTGTGATTGTCATGAGTCTGCAAGGCGGGCAGGAGAGAGAGAGCGACTCATTAGCCGTCTAGCTGATGACCGGTGGAGGAATGGGCCCTGCCAAAGGCCCAGACAGTGTGATCATGACAAGTGTATCCGTGGGCCTAATTCCTAGCTCAATCATTGCACACAGATAGGGGTCACATGATGGATCTTTCTGACAGGACAGCCCGCATCACTCTCGGATGGGATCCTCCACAGCGGTCCCAATATGCTAAACAGTAGAATGTCAAGGAGGTTAGCGTACACACACACACACACACACACTCGTGCTCACACACAAAAATTATACACACAAAATCAAAGTTCCTATCTGTCTTAGTTCCGTCTACCGTCCTGACAATCACTCATAAAAATGCAAACGAGTCAATTAGTTTAATTAAACCCTGTGACATCTGAAGACTTCCAATCTTTAAGAGTAGGACTGCACACCAGGACACTGACAGGAGTGATCTGCATTATGTCTTGAGCACAAATGTTTGCATGTACACAAATGTGCCTGCACAAACTAAAACACGCACACAAACTCACACATGTATGGCATATATACAGTACACTTGGCACATACTCTTGCACGGACATACACTTACAACAATTAAAGGCATTATATCACTTTCCTCTGGCTTGCCAACTCTTGTGTAAACATGTACTGCTATACAGTTTTATCCCTAATCAGCCTTGGCCCACTTGATCTGTGGCGGTTCTGAACATTAGGGCATTAGTATACGTTCAGAGCACTTCTTTTCATCATCTCCTTGCCCATGAAGCTTGAGCCTCATGAGTCAGCCACAGCTGGCTGTGGGTATAGATATTAACCCCTCGGAGTCAGCTTAACCCACATTCCTCTCTCTCTCTGTGTGTGTGTGTGTGTGTGTGTGTGTGTAAACATGATCCAGTGAAAGCACAAAGCCACTAGGGTGCCACAGAAATCGGAATAGTTGCAATCCACACAGAGGTGCACATTAAAACCACATGCTAGCTTTGCTGAGTAATGAACACTGGCCAGATTCTGAGATTCAGGTTTGGGGGGAAAAGCATTTTTAATTTGTCATTTCATATGGCGAATGTAGAATGCCTGCCTGTTCATGAGCAAGATGAAAGTGCGGGGAAAGCAGGGAAAGCTGTGCACATTGTGTGCACGCTCTAGGTCACTGTTCTATTTCAGTGACACTTATTTGTGCTGTATATATTAGTCATTGTGCTCTATGTGCATTATGCCCAAAAAGAGTTAATTTGCAACAGCACTAAATATTAATTTAATAAACATACACAAAAGTTTGTGTATATTTGCAATTGCAATGGAAATTCTAGTCAATTAAAGAGGTTTATTCAGTCACTTTGAGTACAGCCTGTTCGTGGTTGGTTCAGCCAAATATGCCTCTCCGGAATGTTAAAAGTTAGTGACCTTATATCAAGAACACACGTCTCACTTTACTATTTTTATGTCGATAGCTTACACATGCCTGTTAAAAAATGTGTCATGGAACCGTCTCGGAGGACTTCCCAGAGTTTGTTGAGAAGAAAAGAATATGGCGCAACTCTCGTGGGAATTGCTCGTCGGCCAGCACGGCTCTTGATCCAAACTGACATTTTCTCCAGGCCTGTGCCGCCCGTTCCCAACCACCTCGATGGGACCACTTTCATGTTTTGTTTTGAAATTCCTCTTTTTTTCTTGTGGTGTTGCTAACTAACCCAGCTTGACAGGCTCACGCCAAACTTATCAGAGAGGGGAGTATCGTTTCAGCGTGCATTTGCCCTTTCAGCCACGGCCTTAGCACTTTTTTTTCTCTCTCTCTCTCTCTCTCTCACTCCTTTCTCAACCCTTCTCCCTCTCACTTTCTCTCTCTCTCTCCTTCTCCCTCTGCCCTGTCCTAGCTATCACGTCTGTGTTGTGTTTAATGCTATCTCGAGCTCTGGACCACTGATACCAGCCCAAGCGGTCAGAGTGTTAGCACTCCCCCAGTATCTATTACAATTAGTTTCTGATTAAGGGACCTGGCTGCGGCCGTTTGAAGTCTTTAATGTTGTGTCAACTGACTGATGATGGAGAGGGCTGCATGGACGCCTCCCAGTAACAAAGAGCCTGGTAAAAGGCTCCAAGTGAACCATTTTATCTTCCTAATGGAAACCAGATGACCCTCCTTTCTTCTCTTCCTCTTCTCCCCCCGTTTTTAATGTAACAATTTTTTTTCCGGGTTAAAATAGACTTGTACAGCTCTCCCACTCGATGGTTATTTATATCATAGGTTTGGGGGGTGGGGGTCAGTTCCTTGCCTCAACAAAACTATGTTTTTTCCTCTTTCCCCTGCATCTCTCGCTTTCTCTGTCTTGTCTATCGCCTGCATTTACGATTGCAATCTTGGACTCGGGGGCTTGTGATAATGAAAACATCTCATTTCTTAATTAACACGACTTGAGTCACTAAGGTTACCCATGACCCTCGGAATTAGCATACCACAACATGATTTGTGCAATGTCCTTTTTCTGCTTGACCCAGGCGGCACCAAATGGCACAGATAAACACTCTAAGCGTCACACAGGAATGCTGGCGTTAAGTGAAGTCATATGGCGACAATAAGTTTTCCTCTGAAACCTCTTCAAGGCCTCGGGGAATTATAGATGAGTTATTTTATGAATGTAAATTATTCCCTCGCATGTAACCTCTGGGAGTAAGTCAATGTGTTGGTGCAAAGCAGCATTTAAATAAATAGTCTGTGACATACAGCATTGTGCGCTGAAAGACTTAAAAGGATGGGAGGTTTTTATAGGAGCATGAATAATATCACGCTTCATGGATAAGAAACCAACTGTCTTCATTTGCTGTCGCCCTTTATAAATATGAACCCGCCTGGCCAATAATCTTAAGTAAGGATCCATGGGAGAGAAAAAAGTAAATCATGTCACACACACACACACACACACCCCTTCTCATTCGATTCCTGCTGGAATTTCCAGATGTTCTTAAGTCAAACGCCGATCTTAGACCAAGTGACAGAAAGGGGCAAAGGTCAGATCTTGAAATTTTAGTGGTTTTGGGGTGAAGGTAGAGTGGCGGGTGCAGAGAGAGAGAGTGAGAGCGGGGGGAGCTTAGTTTAGACTTTGAGGTCTAATCTACTCATTTAGAGGGTGACCCCACTGCTTATATTCAAACAAACAAAAATTACCTTGTGAGTTCTTTAAATTAACCAAGGTGTAAAGCTTTTCAAAAACACAATGATGGCTCAAAGATTCTACCTCCCACATCTGCAAATGTGCATAACCTATTATTTTCATGCAATAATGAAAATCTGGTAACTGGTGTCCTCTAATGTGTCTGTATGATGACATTCAGGAATATTACATTGGGCCACACATCACTGTGGCATTCACAGTTCCGGTAAGGCAGGTAAGCAGAAACAAAAACAACACTCAAAATACTGCAAATGTCTAGTGGAACTCAATGAATGTTTCAATTCCAAATGCATGATTTGAGACCTGGCTTCCATGAACTGAACTCGTCTCTCTGTGCTGGTGGATCCTTTCCACTTGTGCGGTCAGAGTCAACACTCATTGGAAAGAAAAGGAGTGAAACGAGGTTGGAGAGCATGAAATCTGACACACTCTCCTACAATTCACAGAGGGTCCTTCTGGCACTGTGGAAACTAGTGAGGAGGACAAATTTGGGCTTTAGTCTACCACTTGCTCACTTTCTCTGTTTCACCCACACACACTCTCTCTTTCTCTCCCTGTCTGTTTCACACATGTATATATATGCACACACACACACACAAACACACACACACACACAAACACACACACACACATACACACACACACACACACACACACACACATACCCATACTTTCTCTCCCTCACTCTCAGCAAATTTCATGAGCTTCGTGCCACGGGGGTTACGGATGATCAACTGTTGAAATGGCTCATGCCGAAGTAAGCTCTCCGAGCCCTGACACATTACTCAAGTGTCAGTAGCATGGGGGCGAACAATGAGAAGGAGCGTCGTGTTTCCTGTAGGGAGTGGGGAAAAAATCAACAACAGATTTCCACACTGGCCAAAAAAGATGGCAAATTCCAGCGATGCTTATGATTACCCACAGCTAGCTCTGGGACCACCAAGGACTAAGGGATCCTCTACTTGAAAGGAGCGGACGCATGGTGAATTGTCTGCCCCATGTCATGTCAGTGCCAGCCTTGAAGTAGCCTTGAGCTTTTTTCACCCTCTTTTTCCAGCAGTCTGACATTTGTATGGTCAAGGTAACATGTTTTATAGATCTATTATTGCTATCATTATTACTGTTATTACTATTATGTGATATTTTTTTCTGTGTGTGATTTCAAGTACATTGAACAGTGGAAGTGACAATGGACGAAATAGGAGGTGACTAGGTCCTTCGAAGAATGTTGTTGCAATTTTTCAACTCAAGGACTACTTTTTGAGGTTTCAATAAACACCAAAAAAACCCACACATACACACAATCACATCTGCACATATTTGCAATGGTAATTTAAAAAAAAATCAACATAATTAATCAATAATAATAATAAAAAAAATACACCCTCTCTCACAACAAGCAGACTATTTTGTTCTTTATATGTGTCAGTCATACACACACACACACACACACACACACACACACACACACGCACAAAAAAAAAAAGCTCTGGCATGCAGGCGGGTTGATAAGTCGCAGCTTGTGCAGTTTCGCTCAGTTTACTTTCTCCCTGGGCTGGAAATGGCCTTGTGAACTTGAGTGTGTGTGTGCGTATGTCTGTGTGTGTGTGTGTGTGTGTGTGTGTGTGTGTATGTGTGTGTGTGTGTGTGAGTGTGTGTGTGTGTGTGTGTGTGTGTGTATGTGTGTGTGTGTGTATGTCTGTGTGTGTGTGTGTGTGTGTGTGTGTGTGTGTGTGTATGTCTGTGTGTGTGTGTGTGTGTGTGTGTGTGTGTGTGTGTGTGTGTGTGTGTGTGTGTGTGTCTTTTCTCCCTCGCCTGCTTCTTCTTCGTCTTCTCCTCCTCTTCTCTTTAACACCAGCAGTCAACAACCCACCCACCCCTCAGTACCTGCATGAGCGGCGTGATGGCTGTTGACAGCCGTTGCTTTACTGCCCTTCCTTTACCTCCGGGCCTGTGCACACTGCCCTCGTCAGCGGGCCCTGCCTGGGCCACACGCTGGCCCTGCCGCGCCTATTGGAACTGCTGCTTTCACACATCACAGGTCAAAGGCCGCTGTCCTCAAACGATTATACCTCTACACTCTCTCTCTCTCTCCCTTGTTCTTTCTTTCTCTCTTCGA
Organism: Alosa sapidissima; assembly: GCF_018492685.1. Classification (NCBI taxonomy): domain Eukaryota; kingdom Metazoa; phylum Chordata; class Actinopteri; order Clupeiformes; family Clupeidae; genus Alosa; species Alosa sapidissima. The sequence goes on from NC_055967.1 coordinate 5,660,181, forward strand.
CTACATCACCAGCGCAGACCTGTTTTTTTTTTGTTGCCCTCCGTGCTTTCTGAGCACACATGGCCTGTAACCCAGCGAGCTTGGGCTTAATCATTACCATGACCTGTTTATCTGCTCGTCAGGCAGGTAACCATTAATAGGTGTTTACTTTCCGATGACCTCCACAAATGTGCACAGGGCCTTTGCCCCATAAATGTCAACACAGTGCGAAGGGGTTGGCCTGATTTCGTGTCTCCTCTCTCTCTCTCTCTCTCTCTCTCTCTCTCTCTCTCTCTCTCTGTGACCCAGCTGTGTTCTTGACCTGCGAGGGCTGCATTTGGCTGTGATAAAGTCAAGGTTTGCTGCACAGAGGTCAAATTCAGCACAGTGCTGCTCCCCTACCGCAACAACACCCTCTCTCTCCCTCCCCCCACCGAGGCTGTGCAGAGCATCTCCTTCAGCTGTTTACTTGAGGTCAGCTCCTCTAAAAAAAGCCCAGCTGTTTTAACGCTGAGCACCCGTGACCTGTCCCTTAATGTGAAACATTAGGGTTTACAGCAGTTTGGGGAGAAACTGTTTATCTTTCAGATTGATTGCGGTTTATGCCACTGCGAGTATGATACGGCGCAGCGGATGCATCACGGATAAAATATGTGACTGGCCATTAGTGGGCCTTTTCTACATGCATTTAATCCAACTTGAACTTGTGCTGCCTTTGTAAAGCCTCGCTAGCATTTTTTTCTTTCTGTTTCTTTTTTCCCCTCTGGCGACAAGTCTACAGTACCTCATGCCCCACATGGGTCTGCCTTCGTCTGTTTAGCTGACGCCAAAAGATAACTCGCCCCCTGTCTTCCTCCCTGAGCCGGGTAATATATAGCGGCGAAGTGTCCTGACATAGTTATATCTGCTGGTGTCCTAGAAAAGACAAGGAGACTCAATTACAATGGCAGCGCCGCCGAAGTGCCTTCTCCCGAATGTCAAGTCGGCGGCCCAGACGGGGCGTGATAAATAACGCCTGACCCCCACAGCAGGCGGCCATTTCTCAGCAGGCCCTCCACATCTATGTGGACTGGGAAATGAGGGATCAGGGTGGAGGTGGGGGAGGGGTGGTTGCGGTGTGGAGCAGACTGAGGGTGGGTGTGGGATGGAGGGCTGGGTTCGGTCAAGGGGGCCAGAGGCCATGACAACAGAGGTGGTGCTGGTGGTGGTGAGGGGCAGTTGAAAATGAGACGCGGGGATGCAGGCATCCGTGTGAGCCATGCCCTGGTGGCCCATAGTGTGTGTGTGTGTGTGTGTGTGTGTGTGTATGTTTGTGTGTGAGACATGCTCCTGCATCCAAAACGCTCACTTTGATAGTGTTGGAGTTGGTGGTAGCACAAGCATGTCAATGACCCCCCTCTCAAGGTCTAACTCAAAGAAGAGGCCAACTTGTATGGACTTCACTGCTCACTGGCCACACAGTGCAGCATAACCGCTACACAGCTCAACACACTCTCTTCCTCTCCCTCTCCTCCTGTGAGGGTAATACTTGTTGACAGGAGGCAAAGTGTGGCTATCGGGTCATTTCTCTTTGCTTTTGCGCCCTTTGGTGTCTGACTTACACGTCTGGCAACCATGACTCGATAGCACCAAGGGCGGGCGATTGGATTGGATGGGTCACTCTGCTGTCCTACCAATCTCCAGCCAACCTTCTTCTCTGAGCGGGGACCTCCTCCTTTGGCCCCCCGAACTGGCCTGACCCACTGGGGGCGAACGACTAGGCCCCTGGGGTCAGTGACTGCTGTTGGGCCACCCTGGGCACACTCCGGGGCAGTCGAAGGGGGTGGGTGAGGACTCAAGAAAGGGATTGTGTGTAATATGTGTGTGTGTGGGGGGGGTTCAGGGTCTTGTGTCTCTGGAAAGATGGATCCGTTTGCAGCAAAGGCAGGGAGGGAGGGAGAGGGGGAGAGAGACAGAGAGAGAGAGAGAGAGAGAGAGCAACAGGCAAGCAGACACAAGGGCACACACAGGCAGATGTGTGCAAGGATGGATGAGGAGATAAATCATTCCTTGTCCCAGGCCTTAGGCATTTGCATTCCTGAAATGGAGCTCATACAGGGTGTGTGTGTGTGTGTGTGTGTGTGTGTGTGTGTGTGTCTGTGTCTGTGTGTGTGTGTGTGTGTGTAGAGTGGTGTCTTATTGAACTTCTTGTACACTGACATCGGTTCTCCGCACTGAACTTCACTGAGAATATGGCAGCAGGTCAGTCCTTCAGGAAATGCTGGTTGCATTGAACCGTTAAAATAAGGGAATGTTATCTGTGGCAGTAATTATCTGAATAATGCGTTAACATTATATAAACAATTTCAATACAAAAAGTCAAGCAGTCAAGTACCAAGAGGAAGTATCCAAGTTACAAGGAAGGACTTAACCCTAACAACACTAGCGTACCATATCTTTTAATGGCAAACAAATGCCTATGCAAACAGGCAAGTCAACTGGCGCTTTTGAACTTTATTGATTTATGTTTTGGAAACAATGGGTGATTATGTCACACCACATCGACTTCACAAACTCACCTTGTGTGCTGTTTGGTTAAGAGTTATCACAAGTCCAACTTGCAACTGCAAACAGAGAAGGACATTGGTGTGTGTGTGTGTGGAGAAGGGGCATACTACATACCTGTGTCAAGCAGCATATTCGCTACCCCTGACCCTAACCTCTCATAGTTACAATAGCCCAACCAGTATTCATCTCCGGCTATTTTTAACCAGTCAATGAACATTTGAGGACCTGCGGGCTGAAATAAAGCTGGGGAAAAAAGGTGACCCGTGCATGCCTTACTTTAGGCGGCTGCGTGCGTGATGTATTATGTTAGTGTCCTGGCCTGCCTCAATGTCACCCACAAGGACAAGTTCTCCTGAGGGAATTCACCGCTCCCTTCAGAGACCTTGGCTGTGCTCGGCCGCCTGCCCTCGTGTCCCAGCATGCAATAGCAGGTGTGTGTGTGTGTGTGTGTGTGTGTGTGTGTGTGTGTGTACGGTGTGTAGGTGTGCATATGTGTGTCAGTGAGTCCATGTGCGTGCGTCTGTGCATGTGTGTGTGTGTGTGGGTGCCTGTGCGTTCATGTGTGTTTGTGTGTGTGTGTGTGTGTGTGTGTGTGTGTGTGTGTGTGTGTGTGTTGGGGGGATTGGGGGGGGTACTCAGAAAACTCCATAAACACACTTTCTAGGAGAGATAAAATGCATGTGTGCGAGATCACCTCCCTACTCCCAGCACTCTGACCAGGGGTCGTGCAGATCTAGATAACAGCAGTGCGAAATGAAACACTCAGACAAATGGCTAAGCTAGTTTACACAAGCAGCACTCTCGGATTTGTTGAAATGTGTGGCTCATAATGCAAACTATGTCAAGTGGCAGGTACTGCAACACTGCAGCAAGCCTGCAAGCCTGCAAGATTTTGGACTAAGTACTGTATATATACTCTTTTGATCCCGTGAGGGAAGACTACAGAGACAAGTAAAAGAATTACGTGGAAAAAGTTCCATTGGTCTAGTGTTCTGGAACCTCCTACTTTCCTAACTGCAATCCTGATAAGCACACACCTGCAACATTAGCATGACTAACTCATAAATATACCTGTGTACCTGTCATTTCAATTTCATAATGCTCATGTCAACCTCAATGACACAAGTCCTCTCCTCTCACAAGTCATGTTAAGAGTCTGCCAGTGGTAATGTCTGTTGAACTTTTTTTCCCATCATTGTCAGTGAAATAGTTAACCAACCGACATCAAATAATTACAATGACTGCAGGCCTCTTTTCGTGATGTCAAGGGCACCCACAAGCTCAAGAGGGATTAGTGTAATTCTGGCGTAAAAGCTCCCAACTAAATTGACTTGGTTGGGGCTTCCTACAGTTGTCTCAAACAAACAGCGACTCAGGCTCTAATGACGGTATCTTTGCGTCGGATGCGTTGGGGAGGGAGTTTCTCAGGATCGGGGGGTTGTGGGGTGGGAACTGGAGGTGCTCGCAGTGGGAGGTTTTTGCATGCGTGTAGGAGCGGCTTGGGCAGGGTGGGGAGAGACTGTCATCGGGAAGTCCTCGTCAGGCCCGAGCGCTGGGGTGTTGAGTAACTAATGAGCGTGTTTTACAAGTGAAGTGTATCGCGGGGCTGAGGAGACACAGCTGGATCAGGCAACCCGCACCAAGGAGGAGCCATCCCGGCTCAAAGATTTTTATTGTCTTAAGTGTAATCCTCCCATTTGCAAACGCGGTGGTTTCCCCCTGAACTCATGTGGGCCAGGAATTATATTTATATATTTAGTGGGAGGAGAGAGAGAGAGAGAGGGAGAGAGGGAGAGAGGGAGAGAGAGAGAACAGAGAAAATAGAAGAGGTGGGGGGAAATGGAGGGAAACAGCTGGGTTTACTAAGCTGGAGGGGTGGTGAGGGTGGTGGTGGTGGGGTGGCTAAGATGTGAAGGAAGAGACCCAGAGGGGAGACAGTCAGTGGGATGAGAGCCATGAGAGACAGACTAAGAAAAATAGATGTGTGGGGGTTTGGGATGGGGGGGGTTGTGTGTGTGTGCGGGAGGGTCTGAGGCAGATGAGATTGGGATCTCGAGCAGAAAGTAGAGATTATGAAGAACTAATAATGAAACAGTGCAGGGGAGGGCAGTTTAGGAAAACAAGAGAGACAGAGAAGAGAGAGAGAGAGAGAGAGAGAGAGAGAGAGAGAGAGAGAGAGAGAGAATGAAAGAGGGAGAGATAGTGGGGAAAAAGGAACGGAAATGTAACGTGAGAGACAGGAAAAGGGATGCATGGCTCTGATTTGCGAGATGAGATGGAGGGAGTGCGGATGGCGGAGGAGGAAATTCCAGAGAGATGTTTAAAAACTCCGCAAATGAAGTCACCTGTGCAAATACAACTCATGTATTTGCTCCTAGTGTATACTAACTGTGCGACAGCCTCCAGCGCTATCTGTGTAGGTCAGGGTTCTGAAGGAAAGGCTCGGTGCCAGGAAAACAAACAGATACGCTGCAGAAAAGACTGTGTTCTCAGTACGTCTCAATGGTGAGAACCTCACAGCGTGGCACAGCGTGGCTGTAGCTTTATACTCAAATAAACATTCAAATGGATCTGGTGAAATGTATGGAAATGCCCACTTTAATACTTTATTAAAGTTCATTTTAGGACAGACATAATTGAATTTCACAAAAACTTAAAAAATAAAATAAAATAGAAATATTCGCTTCACAGCAATTGGCTAGCTGCCTTCAGCAGCAGAGAGAAAAAAGAAAGAAAGAAAAGTAAACAAGATACACAACACTGGAAGCAACAACAACTAACCTGGGACAAGTTAGACACGGGACACACAACACATGTTCTCAACTAGTCAGGCAATTATTTCAGCTCAGATTTACTGTTGTTCACAATTAAAGGGCCGTTTGGCAACAAACAATAACATGTGTTGGGATGCGGTGGTCGAGCCAAGTTAATGTTTCATATTAGAACTCACAACAGCACCGCTGTTGGCCTGGCCAGGGCCCACGCTGCTCTGTACATATCCCACTTAACGGGGGGATTCATAAGTCATTACACATGCCAAGGTTCTGCTTGCCGGTAATGAGAAAAAGGGCTAAAAAAAAAAAAGTGCGCGGTGGCATACACAGAGAGGCATTACCGCTTGCTGCTGGATTATACAATCTCGAGCGGTGCTTCCAAAATATCCCGCCTGTAATAAACTTTTATTCTGACCATTATATGGTGCCCCTGTAAACCAAAAGGTATTTTCGCGTAATGTTGTCCCAGGCAACGGGTTTTAGGGCATCTGAATAAAACATTAATGGCGATTTTTTTCTCTCATCCCATCCCCTCAACCCTTCTTATCATCGGAGGCCATTTATGAGATACCATCTTATAAAATCTCTTCACTTTCACTGTAAGATCAGCTGGGGTTTCTGTAAGATTGAAGGAAGTCACCGAATACTGCTCATCTATCTGAAACCTGTTTTATAGATGTGTAAACGTATGGAGCCTTCCCGCACGGCCTCGCTCTGCTTTATAACTTAGTGTACCAGGAAGTAATTAAAGGTAGTCCAGTATCGGAGGAGTGGGGAGGGGGAGGCCGCTCCGACGACGGAAGTCACATATTTTCTAATTGACCATCCGAGCTGTTTTAAACCGCGTAATGTGTGTAAACCGATACAGTGTTTGCGAAGCGTTTACTTGTGACCTGTGCTCTGCGGCTCCTTAAGCCAAGCGGTGAGCTGGGGCTGCAGCCGAGTGCCTTTTAAGGCCCGGAGAGCGGGGCCTGCTCCTCCTTATATTACTGATGCTATCTGCGCAGAGGAGCCTGCTGACAAGAGCCCAGGGATCAGAAAATGGCCATAAAGCAGATGGGAAATTACAGCTCATCCAGAGCGCACGTCCAAATGGCCTGTCTGTTGATGCAGCGGGGCTCGTGGTGTCTTTAAACAGGGATTTAGCCTTCGACCCTCCACTTCCCCGCCTCACCCTCTTCCTCTCCCTCTCTCTCTCCCTCTCTCTCTCCTCTTTTCCCTCCACCCATTCCTCTTGCTAAGAGCCCCACGACCTAACCTGAGCCTGTGATAGGTGTGCAGGGGTTGAGAGGATGCCTCCTTGTCTGGCTCTGTTCTAGCATCCAGACAATATGAAAGAATCCAAAGCATGACACCCATCTCAGCAAAGCTATTATAGTGGCACCGTAGAAATGATCTAAATAGCAGAGCATGGAAAATAATAAGCCCAACAATCATTTCCATAGCAGCGTGTCACAAACAGCAGTGCAGACATGTGCACAGGGACAGAGATGGAAAGTGCATGGCAGCACACCGAGCAGATGATAATGCCACAGCCAATGTGTTTCTCTTTTTTTATACTAAGCAGTTCATCAAGGGATGGATGGATTGAATATCGGACAGAGAGAGGGAGGAGAAAGAGAAGGAGAGAGAGAGAGAGAAAAAAAAAATCATTGTGTATTAATCCCTTAAACCCTTCAGTGATGGCCCCTGACCAGGCCGTCCAGAGCGCATGAGATCCACTAGCCGCCACTAATCTGCTCGCGGCGGAGCCGTGCTCTGATGAACCCAGAAAGTAGCTCTTGCATTTAACAAACTGTCAACGGCTGGATTATCCAGCTCGCGGCGGTGCAGGGTTCAGGATGTGCACCGTAATCCCGCTGTCTCGGTGACACACGTGCTGGGACCTGCACTCTGTAAACAGTGCCTGCATGAAACAATTGTGCTCACCCACCCAGCCGTGCTGATCTAGTCCCTCCCCCCCCCACCCCCACTCACACACACACACTGCCCAGCCACCCCTGAGCGGGGTTGAAGCCACTGATCACTTTATCCTCTCTGCCCCTGTGTACTGTCTGCTGGGCCCCAACAGACAGGCGACAGAATGTTCCGGGACAGTTCCCCTGACTGTCTGCTAGAATTATTTTCTTTTTTCCCCATTTATTTTTGTGACCTGCGTTGGAAGCCCGTTTCCACACTTACAAGTTCTTGTTGAACAACTTCCCTGTGCTCGCAAAGCTATGCACCCAAAGATGCCGATGTCATTCAGTGTATACCTCGTATATTATTGTACAACTTTGACCAAGTGATTGCATGTGCCATGGACAGAGCAACACAAAGCAAGTTTTACCATGTCACTACGCAGCCCTACGCCTTTCTTCCATTCGGTTATGACGAAAGAGAAAGAGAAAGAGAGAGAGAGAGAGAGAGCTTACAATCTCATCTCTGCTGAAGACAATACACTCAAGGTCATGGGTTATAGGAGGTAAGAGTTGTTTTTTGAGGGGTGCTTGTTCAAAACTCTCTTTGTTTGGAGAAAGCAAAACTGTAAATGAATTGAAAATCTGACAGAAGTTTGAATCAACCTTGCTGTCTTGAGGCCATGTATGTTGATAGGGGCACAAAAGTCCTTTTTTCTGAATAGGAGGACTAAACAGTTTTGGAGCGCTTCTAAAAAACCAACCCCAGCCAACGGTGTCACTGCATTTAAAATACAACAGCAGAGCTTAAAAAGATGATAATAAAGATGAATGTGGTACTCAAAGCATTCCCCTTACAACCAACTGACAAACCTTGAGAAACTCTCTTGAATGCCATACTATTCCAACACATTTTTTTTCATCTTTAAATGTCTTGTTGTTTTGTTATATATTATTATAATTGTTTTGGTATTTTTAAAAAACGAATTCAATGTGATAAGTGGCCTAGTCCCATCGCAAAATGGAAGTTCAGGGTCACTAGGGTAGAAACAAACAGTTGGATAAAACACCAAGGTTGTTTTTAAAAGGTCTGGGTGCTGCTCTTGAGATTCCTTTAGTCTTGAGAAGAATTTCAGTGAACTGCATTAGTTGGCATAAGTGGGAAAAAAGTAATAAAAAGCAAGAAAATAAACATTCAATCTATTCATCACTTTGAAAAGTGTGACCTTTGACCCACAGAAACTTTGAGGGGGAGACAATTCGCCTGTAGTGCTCTTGCCTCAACAATGCAACTTTTTGTTTGTCTCATAGCCACAGATTCACCTAGCCATGCTCTGTTTACCCTTTTATTGTGATAAGCCATGCAAAAATTCCCAAGTAGTAAATAATTATATAAACAAAGTAGGTTTTGGGTCTCTGGGCTCTAAATCTGTAATAGGTAGCTTTGTTGGTGGGCCAGTTCTCTTTATTCTTTTCTCTGACTGAATTGACTCAAACAATGGAGAAGAGGGATACACTTTCCTAACCACTATCAGACTTCAAGTTTAAAACGCAGTCCAAGTTCACATACTCAGAGAAATTCTTGATCTGAGGATGGAACTGATTTTGATTCCTACAGAGTTTACCTTTTGCAGTTCTGAATGTTCCATATTGGTCTCTTATTAGGGCAAAATGTCAAAACTTGTTCAGACTTACCTGCAAGCCATTATGAAGAACACAAGGCAAATATCTATGTTGGCTGATCATTTTACAAAGGTGTGTGCACATAAGTAATACATTTTTACACCAGCAATCAGACAGTGACCTCCGATTACAACTGCCTAATTAGAACAGGTTTGGACATCTCTGACAGGAAAACCTTTAATGGCAAAGTTTGTCCGACTTTGTTGCCGGGACAATTGCCTTCCCCCTGTCCGTCCGGCGTTAGTTTGGACAGCTAATTGAGTTCCGTCCCCTGTGCAAAGCGTGGAAGGGAGGTCAAAGAACAGAGACGCATCCTGTCAGGTGGCAGGGGAAAATCCACTTTCTCCGCTCCCTCTCTCCTCCGCTTATGCTCTATCTGCCCATGGCCAGATGTGTGCCAGGAAGTGCAGGAAGGATTTTCCCTCCGCACACACACACACACACACACACACACACACACACACACACACACACACACAGGGGGAGAGAGAGAAAGTGAGTGAGTGAGAGAGGAGAGAGAGAGAGAGAGAGAGAGAGAGAAAGCAAGAGAGTGTGTGAGACAATACTGGATGTGACCATAATAAGTATGCTCAGCACATGTTACATCAACAAAGCACATCCCATGACCACGTCCAGCTGGTCCAACGAAAATGTGACATCCTTTAGGGCAATGTTAAGTAGTGTAAGCTATTTGTCTATTCAGGGGAGAGTCTTATGACTTCAGACACTCAATGTAGGGGCAGACAATCTTTTTTTTTTACTTCACTGATGTTATATGTCCATGTTCATAAAGCCATTATACAAAGAGTGGAGAAATAATAATATATGCACTGCGGGCCTGTATTAATTGTGCTTGGGCTTTGCAAAGTGTTATATTCCTGCACCTCTTGAGTTTCTCCAGAACAGTCTAAACTATAAGCTTTTGTATCTATACATCTTCAATGCACTTAAACCCCATCCCCCAATTCATCACTCAAACACACACACACACACACACACACACACACACACACACACACACACACACACACACACACACACGCACACACACACAGCGAGCTTTAGTTTGCTCAGGTTGGCTAGGAACCAGACATTGCTGAAAGAAAAATCTCCCTTTGCTCTGTCGGCTGATAGAGACCATTGAGCCGGGGACCCCACACAAAGACTAATAGCAATGGGAATCAGCTGAAAATATGTGACATAATCACATTAGTGTCTTAAAGGACACAAAGCGCTTAGTCAACTTCCCTTGATCAAGGCACATCTGGAGAAGCAGGGGACTTGAAGCAACGGGCCTGGCTTTCCCTGGCTACAATGAAAACAAGCTGTTGTGCCATAGTGCCGGAGCCGCGCTGGAGCGAGAAGCATGACACAATAATGGATTGCCCCAGCACTGGAGCAGTAAATGCAGGCCTTGTGAAAAAGAGGGGATGTATCTTTAAAAAGGGTTTGGGAATAACGCCCACAGCTTTCCCAGGGAGGTTGAACTCTGACCCGCAGCACCAGGTTTCTAAAGATGGAAATTTGTTGATTTCTTCTTTTTTTTTTTTGAGAAAAAAATGTACTGGCGAGGTGCTGAATGGGGTTTTGCAGTATGCTCAGGAAAAAAAAGAAAGAATGAAAAAAAAAAACCTGTTATGCTGACTGAAAATGTACACCCTAAGTGTATAAGGTGTGTGTAAGCCTATGACCACAAGACTCTTTGATGTATGGATGCTTGTACAAAGTCACAACCATGACATTTTCATGTGGATAAGTTTTGCTGAATAGTGTGACACCAGCACCAGAACTACAAATCATGACAAGAAATGTAAAGAGCACACTCTATCACACCCCATACAAAATGTACACAATACCCACTAAAGACTAACTACTACATCTTGGTTAAGGAACTATTCCCAACTGCACCATTTCCAATTCTATACATTAAAAGGGTGACAGTCGGTCAAGCAATCATCTCTATCTGTGTCCATTTGAACTCCTTTTACTTTCTCTCTCTCTTTCTCTTTCTTTCTTTCTTTCGTTCTTGTTTTCTCTCTTTCTTTCTTTTCTCTTAAAGCAAATGCCGTGCAATATTTTCCAGAGGTCCTTCTGCATACATTCTAGCCCCCTTTTTGTCTTCTCCCTGTCCAGAGAACAAAGGGCAGTTTCTGTTTCTGTTCCCAGCCTGCTGTGAGAGAGAGGGCCTGGCCGGCCCATTAACACCCACCTCAACATGCTCCATTCCAGCACAGGGAGCTAATTACAAACACTGGCCGCGCTAAAAACCCTCTTGTAGACGGCAGTCAAAAAGAAAGTGTGAGAGGGAACGAGGGAAAAGAGAGAGGGAGAGAAAGAGAGAGGGGGAAAATACTGACAGAGAGTGAAAGGGGCCCAGGGAGAGGGGAGGAGGAGAAGGAGGAGGAGGAGGAGGAGAAGAGGAGAGCAGAGCAGAGAGAGAGGGCTGAAGTGGCTAATGAATCCATAGGAACAGCACTCCACTGACACGTGAGACACTCCCATTCAGCCACAAACGGGGCTTAAAGAATGTTCTGCCTTTGTCTCTCGTCTAATTCCTCAAGAAGAGATGTGATGTGAAAGGTGTGTGTGTGTGTGTGAGAGAGAGAGAAAGAGAGAGAGAGAATGTGTGCGTACGAGTGTCTAAGTGTGTGTATATGTACTGTAGGAGAGAGAGAGAGAGATTTGTGTTTGTGTGTGTGTGTGTGTGTGTGCGCGTGTGTGCGCGTGTGTGTGTGTGTGTGTGTGTGTGTGTGTGTGTGTGTGTGCATGTGTGTGTGAGAGAGGGACGGTGCATGTGTGTATGTGAGAGGGCTGCTTCATCTACATCAGTGTTTATCCCTTGAGCTTTAGTGCAATCAATAAAGTGGAAACTAATATAGTGCAAAACTCCAAACCCTTCTTTGAATCTATTTAATTTTCAGGGACATTGTTCATTTATACATTCCCATGAAACTAGAGAGTTGTATTTGCCAAGTAATTCCTAACATTACCCTGCAATGATGACATATGACGCTGTGTAAAGAAAACTTTGTCTATTGAGAGTTTATCATAAATATGCCCTTAATTTATCCCTCATCTGAGGAAGTGCAAGTATTTATTTAATCTGAGCCAAGTTCTACTGATAACGATCCTTAGATGTTTTCCATGATGATATTTAATATATTTAATAACATATAGACCAATTCATCAATGTTATTGTGGTGCAAGTTGGACATAATCAAACTCGAAAGACAGACACACACACACACACACACACACACACACACACACACACACACACACACACACAGTGTGTGGTCCAGCCTGTCCAGCCTTATCAAGCCTGGATCCCAGAAGATCCTCTGTGTTTTCTGTGCTGCTCGTCCACGTTCACCTCCACACACATGTTTACGGTGGCCGTGTAGTTGTGCTGTGTTTTTCTTTTTCGCTCTAAGGAAACCACATGGCTACAATCCAGACCCGATCTCTCTCCCTCTATCCCTCCCTCTCCCTCTCTCTCTCTCTCTCTGAGCCCTCTCTTCCTCCCCCCACTGCTCCCCTGTCTGATAAGATCTGGTGTCTTTACCCCCAGGCTCAGGAGGCACTTGTTGGACAGATAAAAACGGAGGGAGCTGGAGCTGAATCATGATTCATGATTCAAAACAGTCGTTCGCTCACCACAAGGATTTCAAGGGAGGTTATTTATTTTGTTCCCTTTTACATAGGCTGCTTTGTTGCACAAAACCGCCGCTAAGCCGAACAAATTTGTTGGGTCATGTTTTTCAGGGATGAAATAAAGTAGGAAAAAATCTGATTATAGGAGCTATGTCTGATTATCTCATTTGTTTCTACTGAGGATACAGGTCAGGTATGATGTCTAATTGACAACACAAATATGAATCAGCAGCAGTACTTTAGCAGCGTGTCTGTGCTTTTTTTTAAGTAACATTCAAGAATCCAGAGTTTCACTTCACTCATAAACTTGCCCCCCCCCCCCCCACCACCACCACCACCAACACACACACCTCCTACCCCTGCCCCCACAGATCCACCCTGAGGCATGCACAAGTGAACATGCCTACTTTCACTTGAGCTGTGGTTACAGCAGTAGCTCCCATATGTAATTTGGCCTAATCAAGTCCTGTGAGTAGACGCCTGGAGCACCGAGATTGGCCTGATCTCAAAGTGCACCATCAGCCACAAATTACAGGCTTTGATTTTGGGTTAACTGTGTGCCACTCCTGGAAGAATAACAGTGACAGTCCTAATGTGGATGTAGTTAGGCACCTGTAATAGAACCCAACCAGAAGACATATGCTTTCCACACTGCAAATCATTGAAGGAGGCCTGACCCTAGGACACAGGAATCCGCAACACACACAAGTAACTTCAAAAAGAAATAAAGAAATACTTTATCTTTTTGTTTGTATGTAATAGTTTTAGCTCACAATGTGATATGTTTCAGTCTCATTGAATGCATATTTCCTGAAAGTGCGGAGCTGACATGACATACTTCATGTGAAAAGGTGTCCATTTTGCACTCTGAATATTGTTTTGGAAATAGTGGGTACTGAGAGTAAACACAACCAACATTGACATAATAACACAATGGATATGGTGGATGGCGAGCCAGTAGGTCTCTGTGTTGTGTTTAAATGTGGGTTTGTGTACCAGTTACTAAATGGTAATCCCCTTTCAAAATGCACAATTATAGGATATCGACAAACACACAGCATTTTCTAAAACCTAAATATGTCTATCTATCATGCCATTGAACTATTCAATATTCTTTTAAATATGTTATCACAGCATATTCATCAGAACAGCAATAATCCAGTGGCTTTCCACAATTATTCTCGTGGTGTAACACATGTCTCATCACATCCCAGAACAAACCCTAACTGTTAATTTACACCTGCGTGTTGCACAGTTGACAACAACAACCAACAATGCGCTGAGATGCGTCAAGAGAATACAAGTCGCTTTGTGGCAGCTCAGTTGTGGTGTTGATGTATTAACCCCTGTCACAGTGCGAGATGTATTGGCTGGGGCAAACCCTTGGAAGTATGTAGACCTCAATGTCATGCTTGTAATAATATGCAGCATTCCTTACCAATGTACTGCTCGAGAAAAGCCATTCTGTTCCAACATGTGTTGATCCTGTCAACTCAGGGAAAGCAGAGAACAGGGGGGAGAAAGAGAGAGAGGAAGAGAGAGAAAGAGAGAGAGAGAGAGAGAGAGAGAGAGAATTAATGTTTCATTTATATTTCTATCACTCACACCTACTGTAGTTTATATTCTTTCCTCAGCTGATGCATTATACAATGGCATTACTTTGAAATGATTGATGACCACCAGATTTACACATTTTTTCCCCATCACATTTATTTTTATGTCTGTTGTGCATAACACAGGAAAGCAGCAGATACATATCATTGCCGAGAAAACCCCTATGTACAACAAAAGGCATGGTTGAGCAGACGTTACGTGCTTCTTAGAAATGCACTGCACCCAGGGCACACTAGGTGAAGGGTTCACAGAAACATAACACCTGGAAATGGAACCTGTTTGTCTCTGGTAAAAAAATAAAAAAAATCAGTTCATTCAGTAAACAAATCTGCACCTTATCCTCTGCAACTTGTGCTTTTATCAACTGTCAGCAGACCACAGCCCGTACAGAAATGGACAAGCTGAGGTGTAAAAGTCCCTTTAAATGAGATTCCACTGTGTTTTTCCATGAAAAGAAATAAGGACTAAAAATGTTTTATGTCAGCTGGCAAAAGGGTTGATTGCAGGTCTCGTTTGGCAGGTGAATGTGCACTGCATACAGCCAGTGGCTGTGTGAGTGTGTCTTTGAGTGTGTGTGTGTGTGTGTGTGAGTGTGTGTGTGTGTGTGTGTGTGTGTGTGTGTGTGTGTGTGTGTGTGTGTGTGTGTGTGTCTGAATGTGTATGTGCGTGAGTGGCATTAAGAAAGCCCTGGCACTCGATCTCTGCCAGAGGGGCACAGCCACTTTTAGGGCCTCGCTGGCTGGTGTGGTAACTCTTTTTTTCTGTCTTTCTTTCTTTCTTTCTTTCATTCTTTCTTTTCCGCACCCCAGCCCCAGCCCTGTCCACCCTCAGCCTAGCCTCTGAACTTGGTCGTGAGCCACTGTGCCCACGTCATAAAGCACGGCAGACGCAGACACTTTCCATCCCCGCGCTGACACCTCGGCCTCCTAAATATATCTCTCTCTAATGTGCCCTGCGGTCTTGCGCAGGCGGCACTGGGCACCACATACGAGGGAGGAGGGAGAAAAGCTCCGCGTTGGCATTTCCCCACTCGCCCCCCCCCCCCTCCCCCCCAAGCTCAGGGGGTCCTGCCGTGCTCCGTTGCTAGTGGGCACGGCCCTTTGCACGGCGAGTGGACCGGCTGGCCGCGGCTCGGCTGGCACAGCGTGTGCCAGGTCCCAGGTTCACGCAGCTACAGCGCGGGCATCCTGCCAGCAGCCGGGGGTGCCTCCCGCTGTTTAACGACAATAAATTTACTGCCTCGCTCCATATTGCTGTTCTATTGTGTAAACAAGGTTAATGTCCCCTCTAATTGAGCACCTGGTGACAGAATGTGACCTTGCTCGGATGGACCCCCCTTCTACCTGGGCTGGAGCAGGATGGAGCAGGTAGGGATCAGTGGCCTGCTTGAGGGAGGTATGTGCTGATGACAGGACAAAGCTGAGAGGGGTGGAAGGACTGGGCCTCTGGGCGAAACGTCTTAATAGACTAAAATTGGAAGGGGATTTTGTATACTGGATTTTTATTCACTTGTGGTTATAGTGCTCAGTAAGGCTAAAAGACACAGTTAGCCACAAGGGGTGCACACACAAACCACTTCACATGGGATTTGAACGTCACATTACCAAATACAACAGGTAAAATCACCTATTCAAACTATAAGCCTCTAAGATATAGGATGCAAATTGGTTATCCAACATTCCATTCCATAATATTGTCACTTTCCAAGTTCTGATCAATAAAACGACAAACAACTTCCTAGTCTTCCTAGAAAACAACTGAAAACCTATTTAATATATACCCCAAATGTGCAATGTGGACCCAGCTTTTTTGTCACAGGACGAGGTGAAAAGCATATTTAAGGGAAGACAGCAGGCACTTTGTAGACAATGCCTGGAGCTGAGATACTCCCCACCACCACCCCCACCACACCAGATCCATTTGTATTCCTAATTTCATCTTGCTTTGGGGGTCTCCTATATTCTTTAAGTCTTAAAAATGTAAAGCTCTTTCATCTGCACCTCAGAAAGGGGGGATTGTGTCTAATTGAGCACTGTAGCAGCGTAATTGGGCCCGAGGACCTATCCACATGGAGAGGGCGACCCCGCTAACCCGGCCCTGAAAAAGAGACAAAGCCGGGGGGAGGAGTAATGCGAGTTAAGGGATTCTCACTCGCTCTTGTGAGAGCTTGTTTCACACACACCGCCCAAAGTGGGGCTTAATAACTTAACGCGCTGGTGTGTTTTCGCTCTTGAGAGAGTCTTTCTCTTGGGGTCCCTGGGACATTCTCCCCCACCCTCATCTACTCCCCTCCACCACTACCACCACCCAAAGCAACCCCGGTAAGGACCCTTAAAACACTCTGACCAAACACATTAGGGGAGGCATGCATATGCGCACACACACAGAAACATGTGCACAGGCACGCATGACACACTCTCACACAGACACACAGAACACCTACACCCACACCCACCCACACACACACCTCCACACACTCACACATATGCACTCAGATAGAGAGAGACAAAAAAACAGTTTATGCCATTCAGCGTGAAAAAAAGATACTTGAAAACTCTAGAGGACACTTTTGTTCCGAAGGTACAGCATGGTAATATTACTTTGTGGGAAAGACAGAGCCCTCCAAACTCTAGAGTGAATTGCTTCATCACTTCGTCACAACAATACATTGATCTTAAACGGTTGGTAAAGTGGAGTGGTTGTGTGTGTGTGTTTGTGTCTACGTGTATGTATTTTTTTTTTCACTGGTAGTAGTTTTCCTTTGCCCAATCTAGATTTTGTTGGCAAACATGCAAGATCACCTCCATCTCTGCATGATCACGGGTGACTGGAAGGTTCCAGAATATGTGGGTATTAGCCTGTTTCCTGGCATGTTGTATACACAAAACTGACACTTTTATTTTGCGTCCTGGAAAGATTGTGACGTTTGACATCTCGTCTCACAAGACTTCAAGCTCTGCCCTCCTACACACATCCACATTTATGAGGTCACTGATGACAACACGGGGGTTGGGAATCCACAGAACAGTAGTGATTTCCATAAAGTGAATTTAATATGGAAAACTGCTAAACAAATTGTGGACCCTATGAGACTCTTCTACATCTCTCTTGTCCTCTATACCACCACCACCACCACCCCACCCCCCCGCCCCGCCACACACACACACACACACACACAACCCGGCCTGTCACCTCGAGCTTGACAGAATCAAAGAATTCGGGTTGGGCTCACTTAAAAACTGAAATGATGTTCGACTTTGGGTCAAAGTCAGCTACTCAGTTCCTGTTCAGTGATGGGGTTTATTTGTTTATCTGCTTGACAACACAAGCTATTTAAGGGCATAAATTGAAAACGCAAAACACAATTGTTCATGGTTAGACTCAATCTCTATGTGAAATGCTGGGTGTTCACATTATATCTACAATATGGTAACATTCACATTATATCTTGACAATATGGTAACATACCTCAGCAATCTAGTTAACCACAGGTATTGTTAGTGTTGTTAATATCGGCATTATTTAAGAACCGCTGGTGATTGCGTGAGGTGTGAATGTGTAGAAAACAAGCTGTAACCATGGTAGTCACAATTTCTTGACAGGGTAATGCTTAATGCTTCAGCTTACATTATCTGGGTCAGACGTAGGCCAGGTTTCAACATAAAAAAAAAAAATGCCTGCTGGGTCTGGGTCAAACGCTGTTACAACTCTCAAGGACTCGAGTCGAGTTCAGACAGAAATATGCACTCTCGCACACAAACACAAACTAAAAATGCAAACTAATGTAAAGCTTGCATAAACACACAGTAGACATTATGACCCCCCCACACACACACACACAGAGCCACATGCATGCATATTCAGGCAGACATATCACACATCAACACACACACACACATACACACAATACACACACTTTTCTCTCAAAAGGACACGCCATCCTGCCCTTGGCTCCACCCGCTCCTCCAGCCAAACCCTCAGCTCCAGCACTGCATGCAGCCCTCTCCACCCCACCACCCCCACCCCACCCCACCCCACCGCACCGCCAGCACCACACATGCCCTCCCTCCACTCCCCTGGCCGGTGGCAGGCCCCCTTGATGACAGCTCCACACCAGCTGCCCTGTAGTTCCTGTCTAGCCTTCCCACTCTCTCTCTCTCTCTGTGTTTCTTTTTTTTTTACTGGGCCAGTACTGATGACAGGAGCTCCGAGTGATTACAAGCAACAGGCCCTCTGTGCAGCGTGGCCTGAGCTACCTGCCAGCCTGCCGCAAGCAGACGCTCATTCATTTCAGCAGTCAGCCGCTGCGGACGGCTGCCTACACGCTCGCTCGCTCCTACCAGGGCTTTGGACGCTCACCCAGAGTCCTTTAAGGACACACCGGGGGCCACAGGGATGACGTCCTCTCTAAGGGGTTGGAGTGTGTGAGTCTGTGTGTGTGTGTGTGGGGGGGGGGGCTTGGCAGCGGATAGAGTGTGCTCTTTTTTATGAGGCATGTTCTTCTGTCACAATAAAGCTGACAGTTAAGACAGGACTGTGGTGGAACATAAATTTTGACAGGGTTGACATGCATACATGAAGAAGTCGTTGTTTTTGATGTTAAGCTTTTCTTTAAAAAAAATGTGTTATTGTTTATGATCTGAGCCATTCATAGCCTGAAGGCCTTTGGCCTCTGTGAAGACATAGCCACCATCCTTTATTTATGGGGTCAGATGATAAATAAGTCATGGGTCTAAAAAAAGGGATTTGGGTCAGAGCATGCCTTTTATGAGTGGGTGCACAGTTAAAATTTCAACAGCTGGCAGAGACAGACATCCCAGAAAACCACTGATTCTCAGAAGGATCTGGCCCAGGGCTGGCGTGCGGTTAGCAATCCTGCACCTCTCCAGGGGCAGATCCGGCCCTGACTCAGGTGCCATGTAGCATGGCAGTAAGGGCTAAGTATAGCTGTGGTGGGGTGGGGGAACTGAAGGTAAGCTCTGAGCTAGCAACACTGATCTGATGGAGACTGTGGTAGTGGTGGTGGTTATGGCTCACTTTAAAAGCAAAGCCTAAGTTTGTGGCTAAAAGCACAACATGGAATCCAAAGCGAGGACACAGAACCTATTGGCTTATTCCATGTCACTGAGAGGAAAAAGCTTTTTCCCCAGACTCCATGTTAGAAAGAGTGATCTTATTGTGCAAAGAGGGAGAGCAACCCTTGGCAGGACAGAGAATGTGTGTGTGTGTGTGTGTGTGTGTGTGTGCGTGCGTGTGTCTGTGTGTGTTTCTGCTAGGTTATTCTGGGACACACTGTGGTTTCCATCAATTAAAAAAGAGGGCATGTCTCCACTGTGTGTGCTGTACAATTTTTTTGTTATTTTTTTTGTTAAACAACTTGCACTTTCTTGTCCCCCCCGGAACCACATATGGCGACAAGTACATAAAAGGGAGACATGGTAGAACATTTGTTATAATAACTCTTTGTCTGCACTCGACGTATCCTCCAAATATCAAATGGCACTCTATTGATGATGAACTGTGTGTCAACCCTGGGATTGAGGCCAAACATTTCTCAAAGGTCATAGATTTGCTCTGTCTAAATTCCCCTTGCTTTTTGGCTCATATACAAATAGTGTACAGTTACTCTTCCCGAGTGTGCAGTGTAATGAAATGAGGCCTGGTGTCTCCTGAGACTGACCCTGAGGAATTGATTTAATGCACCAAAACAAATATGACACTGTGAACTCTGAACCCCGTGCAATGCTAAGTGGTAAGATAGTTTCCAATGGCATCTTTCTGGGCTTATGGATTTTGATTGGCGAAAGTCACACACACACACACACACACACACACACACACACACACACACACACACAACAAGCATGTCCATTCCAATACCAAGAAAAGCGATGCCAAAAATAAACACAACGGAGCACAAATAAAAACATGAACTACGTGTGAACTTCACGAGATATTTATGCTATCAGCTACAGTAGATTACAAATGTGTTTAATAACAGTTCACCGCGGAGTTGAGAAAACAACCGTGACCATTGTTTACGAATGGAAAAATTCAAATAATAAAAAAAAACAATACAACAAATCTATGTAATGTACATACAGTCGCTTTCTGTTCAACCATTAAAACAGGGATATCATAGATACTCCAGAATCTTGGCAGCTCCAAGATCTGCTCGACAGAGAATATGTGTGTTGGGAAAAACCCACAAGATCAGCGTGGCAGCCCCACTTCCTCTTTGGACGCGGCTCACAGATCTGTGTGTCTGGTGTCTGTGTCCTCCGCTCCGACAGTGCAGTGGAGGGCCCGGCGGTGGCCAGCGGTTAAACCACAGTAGCAGAAAGGTTAATACACTCAGCACATGTTGGCTCTTACAACAGGTGGTGCGGGGTGCCTCGGCGACTCCCAGCATTCCAGCCTCTCCATGCCGGTGGCCCCTGGTATTGCGGGATTTGCGCTGCCCTTCCCCACCCCTTCCCCTCGCAGCCACACAGGCCTGACTGACAAGCTAATCGTTGGGCTGGGATCCCCTCAGCTATTGATTCCCCTGCAACACAACACCTCCCAGTCAATGAAACTGCAATATAATGCTTGAGCTGCGAAGAAAAGGGGAGGATTAGTGTGTTGAGCAACTGGAAGAAATTTGCTGCTGCTGCTGCCTCCACCGCCTCCTCCTCCTCCTTCTCCCCAACCTCCTTCTCCTTTCTCCTCCTCCTCCTCCTCCTCTTCTACCACCACCACCACTCCGCCACTCGTTCTGCTCCTCCTCACAGCTGTCGGTAGGTAGAAACAGAGCGGCACAAATAAAAGCATGGGGGGGAAAAATGTGTCTCAGGGGGAAGCAGCTCAGAAAGGCAGGTTATTAAAAGCCACAAAGCGGAGCTCATGCTGGGCCGGGAGAACCAGGCCGAGCGGAGGGAAGGCACATCTGAAAAGAAGGGGGTCTGCTTTCTAAATTGTCCTAATCCTCCGAGTGTTTTATTTCCCTGGGTTTTGTAGGTTAGCAACGACGTCGGGCCTAAGCCTCTCGGATGTGTGTCGCCCAACACTTCACCCCGCACAACACTCCACTGGCTGTGAAAGGCCAGCTTCTGTGCGTCGGCGCACCGCAAAGCCCGACATCTTATGAAATAATTATGATAAAAGAAACTCACAGTTCGTAAAAAAAAAACATACACTCTTACACCGCTGCTTTAATAATTAAATAGACAACAGATGTTTGAAAGACACCTTTCACATACACACACACACACTTACACAAACACACACACAGACACACACACACTCACACAAACATACACAGAGTGGGGAGAGAAACATGAAACACTCAATGAAAGTCAATGTGAATACACAGAGTGGGGAGAGAAACATGAAACACTCAATGAAACGTCAGTAAAATATATGAAAGCAGGATTTAGGATTTAAGACCTATGCAAAAATCTGTTACACTGACATTGCCATCTTAAATACAGAGATCTATCAAAGACAAACACAGAATCGAGAACATTACATCACTTTTTACAGGTCTGCTGTGGCCTGACTAGTACGGGGGTTAACATGCTGCATAAATGAACCTCTAAAGAAACCATTTTTAAGTAAAATGTCATGACCATGACCATCTTCATACCGTGTGTTTCCTGTCTCTTCGACAGACATCTGTGGCTTTAAAAGACGGTAGATGCTGTTTGGTCACAGCTCCTCAAAAAGAGCGCTACTAATTATTGATACGAACAGAGTCGCACAGTAACAAGTGGGCACAGCGACAGCAATTAGTAATATTACGGTTTCAGTTCCACTCGCTCGACAATCCAATTTCCACGCTGTTTGCACACTTAATTAAAACAAATCTGTTACATATAGCACTGTAAGTCAATGCGACCAGGGAAGATAAAAAATCAATAATTTTGGTCAGCAATGCCATAGGGAGCCACTTGAACACTTGAATATTGACGACAATTACCCTGCCACTAAACTGCTATCCCTCCCTAAAGGGAAAGGGGTGAATTATAGTTACATTTGAAGTACCACTTCTCTGGAATTTTCCTCCCTAAAAAGGACTTTCGGCTAAGATAATAAAACAAGTTGATACTTTAGGGAGGGGAAAGAGAGCCGTTAACATTTTATTAAGTTTTAAAACGCGGCACCAAACACATGACCTTTTAGCCTCCCTCCCTCGGGTTCTTCTCTGTAATACTCCAACAATTTTAAAACTTCAACTATCAGCTTGGCTCCCTCTGGGCCGTGTTTTATGTGTCGAAACGCCGAGCGGCCCTCGGACCGCGAGACTTCCTGACCTATTAACTAAATGTATGGTCGATGAGTTCACCAGAAACTCTCCTGAGCTGATTGCCATGCTCACGTTTTAAGAATCCAGGTTTTGGAATGGTATGCTGTCCATGGCAGACTTCAACAGTGTTATTGTTGCACTTGGCCTATTAAACATTATGTTGTCGCAAAGTTACAGTGTGTTAGTTCGCCCCTCGATGGAGGGGGGCATTCGTAGTTTAAACTGATCCCTCAGAGGACAGCCACTCCAAAGAGCTTTTATCACTTTGCTTTTAAGGAAGAGCTGGATTTATTATTTTACTGCCTATGGGAAACAAGTTGGACCTCCAAAACAGTTTGTGTTGTTTGTGTCTATTTTTGTGTAGAATACACCAATGTGTCTTAATAGTTATTAATGGTTGGAAACAGAACATGAATTTATGCTAAATTGTGGATCTAATTTCCAGGTGTTGATTACTAAAACATATAGACCCTTTCAACAATAAAAACAAAAACAATGCTTGAACGTTCTATTTGGGACCCAATCTACTTCCTCTGCATTAAGATAACATATCGAATGTTAAAAATGAAGTCTTGTGGGGCCAACTATGATGCTGATAATGGAACTCTCTTGAAAGGGTCTATAGAGACTTCTTTCTGACACACATATAAGTATAAGTATATACTCTTTTGATCCCGTGAGGGAAATTTGGTCTCTGCATTTATCCCAATCCGTGAATTAGTGAAACACACTCAGCACACAGTGAACACACAGTGAGGTGAAGCACACACTAATCCCGGCGCAGTGAGCTGCCTGCAACAACAGCGGCGCTCGGGGAGCAGTGAGGGGTTAGGTGCCTTGCTCAAGGGCACTTCAGCAATGCCTACTGGTCGGGGTTCGAACTGGCAACCCTCCGGTTACAAGTCCGAAGCGCTAACCAGTAGGCCACGCCTGCCCCATTGACATTGAGTCTTTTATGAACTTACTGGACAAACTGTAATCACTAGTTCTAAATAGATGATTGCTATGGCCAAAATCCACTCATTGGCATTGTAAAATCACAGTGGTCCAAATGCAGTCTAACAGTACAAGAAGCTATTTCACACTGTAACATGCTGCTACTGTCAGCACTTCTATCAGACCATTAACATGTAACCGTCACAAAGCGACAGATAGTTTAAACTTCACAACCAACTTGGTGAATGGATATGCATGTGTAACTACTTTATAAGGTATGCAAATATCGCTCTAAAGAACGCATACAAAAAAAAAACAATCAGAGACTTTCAACAAAATGTGCACCGCAGGATGATTCATTTATGTACACAGTCAAGGCCAATTTATTCATGCCATGGAAAACAAACAAAACTGAAATTCAGTCATTTTTTTCAGCAGCTCATATTGTTAAAGATCACGACAGCTATCCAGCTCTCCAAGCCTTGGCAGTCCCTGCTATAATCTATGAAATGGCCATTGACATTTATTATGAGTAGCTCATATCACAACCTGCATTTTCCCCCCCACAAAGTGTTCGAAAAAATGATACTGGTGGTTGTTGTGAGGCCTGTTTGTCATGTTGCGCTTTGACTCAAGGAAGTGTTTGGCTTTTTGTGGTGTCAGCCCGACCTCTTCTGATATTTAGTTAGCCTGTTTATCTTCGACGCGCCACGCGTCAGGAATGTCAGGATAATTGGCTTGATGATTATATTTGGATGCAGCGAGGGCTTGGCGGCATGTTTCGTACAGTGCCACACAGATGGCAAATTGGTAATACAGAGGGACGGCTAAATTGCAGTAACAGAGGTCAGCAAGAGAGGACAGGGACACACACTCACTCACTAATACAGACGCATAAATACCAACCACTTGCTCAAACACACACACACACACACACATACACAAATACACCCACACGCACACACAATGTCCCTCATAACAAAGTCCATTCTATTGCTGACATTAAAACTGTGACATTTGCAACTTGATACTCCTATACAGCGAGCAGAAAAAAAGGAAAAAGAAAACGTAATTGGCAGAGGACACTAAGCATAAAAATAGAGGCCTTGTGTCAAAGCAAATGTCAAAGGTTTAACCTCTTTTACCCTCGGCATAGACAACCAATCCTGAAGAGCCTTGACAAGCCCTATAGAGATGACTAGGGAACTGGCTGTGGTCACCTCTATATGGTCATCCAGGCGCTGAGCTTACTGTTATGTAAATGTGCCCATGAGGAGGGAGAGTGACCTTTCAACTGGTCAAACAGCCTTTTTGAGTCTTTAGCTGCCGAGGTTGATGAGTTGATGTTACTGATGGCTGATGGACAGAGACATTGTGGACACCATTTCTTGACAGGTATTGTTGGAGACTGTTGCAAATATATTCCAGTTTATAATTGAATTTTAGTCATTAATGTTTCTTAATTATCCAGAAATACATTTAATATTTTTCAGTTGAGATGCTTGATTGATAGTGTGTGTGGTATATATTGTATGAATTACATGTAATAACATGTAATAAATACAAACAAACACATACTTATATACACACACACACACACACACACACACACACACACACACACACACACACGTCCCTCTGAGCAAATTCAAAGGGCTGGTGCTGGGGAAACACTCACATGAAGAGTCAACTTCAAGTGCCTTTGCTGTTGTTAATGCCTGCTGGCTGATAAAAAAACAGAGAAGAGCAAGAGAGAGAGAGAGATAGAGAGGGAGAGAGAGTCCTCTTGAGAGTTCTGCTGCTACAAATAACATCAGAGAGAGAGAGAGAGAGAGACCTAGCCACAGGCTTGAACCAGCCCAGACACAGGGCCGCGAGAGTGTACACATGTGCGCCAGCATCCCTAATGAGGATGACCCTCGCCGCACTGTGCACGTGACCTGGAAAGACACATTTCTTCCAGGTCAGTGTCTCAGAGCCGCAGGTCCTCGTCCTCCACCCCTCCTCCCCGCAGTTAGCCAGTGCTCCTCATCTGCAGCAGTGGCAGCACTGGTGTGACGAACAGAGGCCAGCTCTCAACGTCTCATTTCAGCCATTTAGTTGGTGGGGGAGAGAAGTTGTCATTTGTATCCCAAATTTTCTTTTTCCCTTCTTTTTTCCACTGACTCAGGTGTCCACACAATCCAAGATAAAACAAAGACAGAAATGTTGAGAGAGACAGAGCCAAAGCTCTGAATAAAGGGGAGAGAGAGAGAGAGAGAGAGAGAGAGAGAGAGAGAGAGAACACACTATCAATCTTTTCAGTGCATACATTAGTGTTGAATCCTGGGATGGGATCATGGAGACACATGATTAATAAAGTGAGTAAGAGAAACTGTGAGAGTTGTCAGCTTCGTGTGAATGTGAATGTGTGTGTGTGTGTGAGACTAAGAGTATGTGGAGACTACAGTGATATTTTCTCACAGTGTTCCCGCCTCATTTTCCCCCCAAACACTTCCGCTGTATCAGCCAGCCTCTTGGTCTCAACTGCATCCTCAAAACGCACGCTCCCACACCCACTTCCCATTGCCCAAAGGAAAGATGCCTCTATCTGCACGCATAAGGATTTAATATGAGACACTGGATGAAGCAATATAAGTAATAGCAGATCAGAAATACTTGGGGTCTAACAGGAAGATGGACTAACATATAAACACACACACACACACACCAACACACACAAAGACTATCACACAAGAACCTTCTAAGACCATTAAATAATACATCTGCTAACACAGTGTGTGTGTGTGATGGAGGGGGGGGGGGGGGGGGGGTGCAGGTGGTCAGTCAATAAAGCAGAACAAAGTCCACCCTGCCCACCCCCCTTCACAGCTTCTTTTAGCGATAAAGCTGAAGGCAGTTATTACATACTGACTTTTAATGCAGAGGCGATTTGTGGTCACCCCAGCCCAGGCCTGCCCCAGGAGAGCCTTGTGTCGGGGCGCTCTGATGGGACCAGTTTGTTGACTGTCAGGATAATGGAGAAATCAGTTGCGGACGGGCAGAGCACTGTAAATACTGGAGGTAATTAGGAAGGCTGTCAGAAACGCACCGG
This sequence comes from Alosa sapidissima, assembly GCF_018492685.1. Lineage (NCBI taxonomy): Eukaryota > Metazoa > Chordata > Actinopteri > Clupeiformes > Clupeidae > Alosa > Alosa sapidissima. The sequence goes on from NC_055967.1 coordinate 5,686,647, forward strand.
GGCTACACACTCCCAGCGCTAACCACGCCGTCCACAATAGTATCAGGTACAAGAAGTGATGGCACACTATCAAGGTTAAGAGCCAAGAGCCGGACGCCTGGATGTTTTAGGAGGCTATTGCTAATAGCTGATACGTGTATGGATATAAATTACCTGTGTGTGTGTGTGTGTGTGTGTGTGTGTGTGTGTGTGTGTGTGTGTGTGTGTGTGTGTGTGTGTGTGTATATGTGTACTGAAAAGGACAACAGAGAGATGCATGAAAACTGTGCAATGGTCCTATAGGTCTCATAGCAGCACCTTGAAGTGTATATGAGATATTATTCTCCTGCAGTAATGTTACATTATATTGTTTGCAGGTCTACTTGCAGGTTTACAGAAACTTCACCTTCATGGAGAGAAAGGTTAGCAATCTCTTTCAAATCACATTTGGTCTGTTTTTATGTGTGTCTTTCATTTTCTTTTGAATAAAAATATAATTTTCATTCATTAAATTAGACTAAGTAGTTTAGCCTAAAGTTTAGAATAACATTAAACCCCATGCAACCTACCTGTAAACACATGATCAATAGTCAACTCCACATCATGCAGTCTGCTTCTCGGTCACTAACATAGGGTTCTGTTCTCATGACAACAGCATTTTAAAAAAGACATTTCGGAAATTGTTTATAGCTCCTGAATTTGGTAGATGTTATATAATCATCTTGCCTCATACATTATTTTTTCAAATTATCACAGCGAGAGACAGGGAGAGAGAGCGAGAGAGAACAAAAATATGATATAACTTCTGCTAAGCACTAATTTCAAGTTAAATCCATCATATGATTTTATATAACACCAGTTCTGTTAAAGTGAGGTGTTGCCTGCATATGACAGGGCTATAGCGACTCTTTTCTCTTCCCTAGCTCTGAACCTAAGGTCTGCATAAACAGTGGTACTCTCATAATATTTTTCAGCCCTCAGCGTTTTCTGGGGCAAGCTCATTCTCTGGGGGCTTCACAGAAATATCCCAAATATCAGAGCGTCTGGCTCTTTTGCAAGACGTACCTTTGTTGTTTCCAAGGGCTACAGAAGTCAAATGAAACTGTTTGACAATTGACAGCAAAGGGGAACACAATCCTGCTTACTTGCACTTTTGGAATTGGCCCTAGCTTTTTTGTCCATTATTGTTTTATATGAAATGAAAGTAATATTTCACATGTACTTACCAGACAAACTGTGCAGTGTTCTCTTTTTTTAAACTGCACTGTAAACTTAAATTAGGGGTCTGCTGAGTACAAGCAAAAGGCCATGATATAAAATAAGAATAGAACATGGCCTTTTTTTTAAATGCACAGTCTATTTATGATAAGAAATAAAACCTAATTTTCAAGCTTGGATTTTCCATGAAGGAAACATTATTTATGATTTCTGGCTTGCTATGGTTCTGGAACTTAATTGATCCATAACCTTGGATACTGTACCCTGGACCGCAGAAAATGAACTCACCCTCTTCATACTACAAACAGAAGTTATGTGCCTGCATGTAGCATAAAAATGACTCCAATTAAAAACAAAGCGATGCTTTGTCGTCCATATCGTTTTTAAAAATAAGTTCTAGCGTTTACCTTTGATGGCCCACTATGCACAGCGTTGCACATAAACTTTGACATAGATGTGTTTTTTCCACACAAAGCTATGCGGATAGCATTTCTGTGAGTGTGGATGGAATTAAGCGTGACACCTCACATCAGTGTACGATAAATTGCATTAGCGCCAAACATCCTGCCTTCCTGATGACCTCACCCACTTCTTGTCACTCATTTGCATGAATCAGCTCCACTACAGGGAACATAACAATCTGTTTGGGTCCTACCGGGAGTGTGTGTGTGTGTGTGTGTGTGTGTGTGTGTGTTTGACTGACTAGTTTAAAAAAAAAATGACTCAGACTGTCTCAGCATTCCTGTCCTCTCGACTGAAGTAAATGTGCAGGATCCCCCACATATCCCACCCCGCCCCCTGTGGTTCATTTCCTGTTGGGGACCATGCGGGCAGGAAGTGCAGAACACATCCTTGTCTCCGCGAGGGAGGAAGCCGCGTGGTGTTGCGCTGTGACCCCACTTGATGGAAAGTCACGGCTCGACCTTGATGCGGTGCTGACAGCTCTGGGCTTCACCTCAGGCTCAGCCCAGCCCAGCTAGTCTCAGTCCCTGCTGCCCATCTCAGTGGGCAATCAGAGCTTTGCTCCTGTTGGCTAGAGTGTTTACACAGCACACAACCAGTGTGTCATCTACCGAAAAAATCATGAGTTGTACAGGAGGGAAGCTCCTGAACAGTACCCACTTCCTTGGGCAGTAACTGTAATTTTATGTTCTATAAAAATAATTTCAACTGCATTGCACAACTAACAAATGTTTGCACTGGATAATGTTTTCAGGGAGAAAAAAAACACAACCTGTGTTAGGGATGAACTAAAAATGCAGTTTATGTGTATATTTGTGTTGATAAATGTTGCGTTAGAAATGATTTGACATCATTAAATGTAATCTATCCCTACGTCACGATGCACAGCTACCTACTTCTTCAGAACAGGTGTACATTTTTACAAATATTTGGCATAGTTCAAACAAGCTAATCCATGCTCTGATTGCTTAAAAGGATCCTTCTTTGTGCGCCGCCATGCAAGAGTGCATTTCAATATGGAGCGGACCTCTTGGCTAGCAAAAAAAGACATTACAGTAGTCAATGACCTGTGTGGCATGCTCCCTAAGTCACGCATGTTTTGATTCTTTTGTAATGCTGCCCATTTATTTTCTCGCTAGCTTCCTTAAACATATTTGCCCCATTTTTTCTCACCAAAAAACAGACTGTTATTGTGGAATGCACAGCAGATCCTGTGCACATATCCGACCATAAACACATGAGCAAAATTTGTCTTAAAACTTAGAAGGGATTATCCATCCTTCCTGCTGAGTTGCCATTACAGTAAACAGGATCCTGCAGAAGTTCCAGCAGTAACAATAAAGCCCTCTAAAGCTCTGAGAGCACAGGGTTTATCAGGCCCAGCGTTCTGGTGGCGGATACCAAGAAGAACAGCTGAGGCATAAGCATTACCATACAACCTTTGATGCTGGAAGTCCTCCCTTCCCAGCCCCAACCCCTAAAGATGGAACTGGTATTTTTTACTTACATTTACATTTTATTGTATACTTTACACACACACATATATATATATATATATATATATATATATATATATATATATATATATATATATATATATATATATATATATATATATATATATATATATATATATATATATATATATATATTAGTGCTGTCAAACAATTAAACATTTTAATCGCGATTAATCGCTGAATTCCTATAGTTAATCACGATTAATCACATATTTATCATATGGTTAAAATTCTATTATTTTACATTTCTGAACTTTCCAGGAGTCCATATTAACAATAAATCAATTATTGTGTATCTTGATTGAGATTCAAATGAAAGCAAAGCAAGTTACTTTATTAACTGAACTTTAAGACGTAGGTCTATTTGATTATATCAAATCAAATTTCAAAAGATGTGCAGCAGACCGAGGCAACACAATATTCTTCAGAAATTTAGCTGATATAAACTGAAATAAATGCTACCGCAGAAGTGCGTGCACAAAATGTAGGCCTACACACATTATAAAGGGAATAACAAACAGAAAACATTATTTTCATACTTTATTCATTATCTTTGAGTTCAGTTGAAAATAAGGAAGTTTTTAACATGAGTGCATTGCCATTTTATAGGCCTACAGTCTATGGTGCACTGTCACTTGCCACACACATCAGCGCCGAAGTTTTTAACAGGCAAACACTGGATGAACAATGGATTTTATGGAGCAGCGTCGACCAAATATAACTGAATCGTGATTTACACGGCGCCAAAGTGCGATGCTGGTGTGCAGAATCTAATGTAAATGAATGTCGAAAGCAGAGTGCATCGCAAATAGTAGCAGCCAAAGAGGAATGTTGATAACAGAACAAGTGACGGTGAAAGAATCTTTGGCGGCACACATTTAATGCGTCAGCCTAGGCTAGGCTACTCTTTGGCCGGCTCGTAAGCCCAAACAAGTGTGTGCAGCATGCCTTTACGTAGCCTACTAACGGCGCATCATCATAAAGATACATTTAATCTGCATCACGTCCCATTTTAGAGGAAAACAAGTTAACATTATATCATTGATAGACAGCTAGTAATCACACGTTGACGTTACATCTATTTTTAATTCACAGGAAATTCAATCATTTTACTAACACGGCAGTTATGAAGAATTATGTTTATGTAACTTACTCATGTCGAAACTATGTACATTACCAACCTAATTCGTTTGCAATACCCCATGTTGAGAACAAATTTAGCATGTACACTTACCATATTATCCCATGCAAAACGGTTAGCTTGCTAGCTAGCTAACTGTGGAACTTCAGTATAACATAGCCAATTATCTCACCTACTGTAGTTGTAGGAAATAGGCTACGTTCGTATTACAAGTGACAGAATGAATGTGTGACATGTTTAGTAAGTTGATGTTATGACATGTAAAGTTAAGCTTGCTGAACTTAGTTATAGTCAGCCACGGGCAGTTTGACTGTGCCTATCGATACATTCGTGACACTCCTGTAAACTAGAAAGAGCAAACCATAGGAACATGGTCAAACACACAGATAACTTACACCAACCTTATTTTGTGCCTTTTATTCACGTTTGTTTCAAGATTTAGTAAGTATAAGCCCTTCCCACTTTGATGCATCATAGGTTTCCATTACATCAGTCATCTTTTCCCGTAGTTGTTCTTTCTTTTGATCGTTTCTTTTCCGTAGTTGTTCTAACGTTACTAGTTGTTGCAACAGCATGTGAAAAAACTACAAAGTTTGTTTAACCAAAAAGAACGTTAATCTCGCGTTAAAAAAATTGACGCCGTTAAAATAGGTTTATGTTAACGCCGTTAATAACGCGTTTAACTGACAGCACTAATATATATATATACATATTCTTTAATATATATTTCAACACATGAGCCATGGTTTACTGTCATTTTGTAAGACATGCTGATAGGCAATTAGATCCGTCATGGCAGTTGATCTTTCTGACCACATGCATGAACTCTCACCCTACCCATTCTAACCTAGCCCTCATAAACTCTTGCCCAAACAGACACATACAAACCCTCCTTTATCACACACACACACACACACACACACACACACACACACATCCAAAGGTGTACATCCAAAGATCCCTCCACACACACATAGACATGCATGCATTACAATCATATCGGTAAAATTGAGAGACTCCACTGGACCTTTTTTTTACAAGCCCCAGAAAATAGGATGACACCATTTGGATTTTATTATTCCATTTACTTGTAGGCCGGACCACAAAGTGGTTCTGAGAGTCTGTTTTATGTATTCAGCTGCTTTTCCCTTCGACAAGCATGTGGAGGCGCTTAAATAAACCATCAAGCCGAGCACAGCTGCAACAACAACCGATCGATCGGAGGCAGGCAGGTTAGCGTCTGTGCTCGGAGCCGCAGCGCGCTGGATTCAGCAGGTGGGGAGGGAGTTGTAATTTGCTGCCGAAGGGCTTTTGTGTCTGCTCGACTTCAGAAAAAAACTGTAACTTCTGCCTCCCCTGACAGATAGCCGTGCGGGCTGATAGAATGTGTGTGTTTGGAGAGGATTCGCCGCTGTATAAACAATCGACTCCCTACCTTCCACAACATCTGGGATCTCTCAAGTGTTGGGGCAGAAACAAACAACTGGGGACTAGTTAGTTTCTGATTGGTTTTTAAACAACACATCATGGTCAGTGTGGGGCCCTGAGACGCGGCTCCCTGAGCATAGATGCACTAAAGGAGGAGATAAAACAACAATATGAAAAACAACGCTCCCAAACAGCAGCACTCTGTGTGCTGCCCCCACATTACTGTACATAACACATTTAACAAGATGAGGAAACAAATGACATCCTCTGATCTTCGTGTTTTAAATTATATTAAGACGCTGTAACATGTCGGGAGGTAACCACAGCTCAAACAAACTTTTATCTGCATGGTTGCAATAAACCAAACTATGCGAAACCCAAAACCTCCAGGCATGTAATACACAAGCTTCCACCCACCAACACACCCCCACCACTCCCCCTCCCGAAAAGGGTGAGCAAGAGAAAAAAAGGAGGAGGAAAAAGAAAACGTTCCCTTCTTTAATGTGTCCGTTTGAAGGGGAGCTGAGGCTCTCCTCTCTTATTTGCTTTCCTTAATTCTGCGTCCTCTTCATCTAATCCCCTCTTTTAAACAAGCAGGCAGGCACATCAGGTTCCTCTACCTCCCTCCCAGTCAGTGTCTGGCTCTTTCTTGCCAGCACGTCTTGTTGGAGGATGGAGGACTGCCCACGTTATCGGTAATCCCCCTCGTCTACTTTATTCAAAAGCTCTGATGCGCCGGGACACCGAGATCTTAACCTCTCCTCTGCTTTAAAGGAGCAAAGTGAGAAAAATCAAAGCATTCCTCCCTCCATCAGGGAATCCCCATCTTTAGACAACTCACACCTTTGTAATTCTAGCCTTTGCCACTGTGTCTTTGCTGACTTGCTCTGTGTTGGTGAGAAGTTTGTTTGCATGAAGACTCTGTGTGTGTGTGTGTGTCTGTGTGTGTCTGTGTGTGGCCTGATAATTCAAACCACAGAACTTCCAACAGTAATCCCAAGGGAAGAAAAGGCCACTTTAAAGTTCTCCAAGTATTCCTGGAAAAAAGACAACTTTCCCTGAGTGCATGGACCTAAGCACGAAGAAAGAAGAAGAAGAAAAAAAACAAACATAAGAAGCATATTTTATAAGTGATTGAACAAATCACGTTGCACATTGCCTTTTTACTCAGACAATAATATAAGAGTGGGGGCTAGAACCTACTCAGCACAATGTACAAACCTGCAAATGCAATACTAGAACATGTGAGGCACTCCCTCCTTCTACAGACCTATATGTAAGGGTGTTTCAGAAATGTGCGATACGTACATATTGAAATGTGCGAAACGTACATATTGCAATAGTAAATTGTAGTATAAGCCAAAGGTAATGAGATGCAGAATGGTTGTGATCAGATACGCATGAGCTTGTTTAGGTGGACCATCTGATGGATTTCTAACAGCCAAAAGGAGCATGTTTATGTAAAGGGCAGTTTGGTACTTACAAAAAGGAGTGCTGAAGCAAAGGCGGTTTGGCACAAACTTAAAGAGTTGCAACATGCAAGGAAAGTTTGATTCTCATTTATGTCTCCCACAGACATGACAGCCTCTCTCCTTTCCTCCTCCTCCTCCCATCTCCTCCTCTACACATTCATCAGTTCTCTCAGTGGCAGCTGTGCACTGCGCATGATTCCCCCCCCCCCCCCCCCCCCCCCACACACACACACACACACACACATACATACATACACACACATATATACTAACACACACACACACACACACTCTTCCACTGTTGTCGCTGTTTCTCTTTCTCAGCAGAGATAAGCTACACTGAGTAAACACTGTCACTGTCGACTCGCAGAGAACAGAGAGGATCACCCCCTTTTCACATTCCTCTTCGGGGCTCAGTGCAGGCTCGCCAGCGCTCAGCGCTCTCCTCTCAGGGCCTTTTCTTTCAAATCACGCTCCGTACTTCTATCCTAATGGACGGCTGTAGGTGATTCACGAGGCCACTGAAGAGTTGAGCTGTGATGATGGAAAGTTAGTGTAATGCACTATGGAAAAATCAAGACTGACACTTTCTGGGTGTCCGTCTCCAAATTGGTGTAAAATTGGGCTTATTTGTGGGGCGGTTACAATTGTTGTTTATACTGTCAAGTTTACATGACGGTACATGCATGGGAAATTGTGTGGTTCTTGCAAATATAAATATGTCCAGACATCTAAAGGCACAAACACACACAGAGACACGTCTGAAGCAGACATTGCCACCTTCAGAGGAACATAACGGCTGAACTTGCTGTGCTGCTGCAGCACGTGGGTCATAGAGAATGAGGATAGGAGGGATAAGTCACACACACACACACACACACACATACACACACACCCACCCACACACACACACATACAGACACACACAAATATACATATAAATGCATGCACACACACAGACACACACACACACACACTCACAAATCCAGTTGCTAGACGATTTAAGCCAATTACATCACCAGGGCAAATGGTTAACCTCGGTAATATACATTTCCCAGCCTCCCTCTTCTCTCGCCCAACACCACATCAGCCCTTGAAGGCCGGGGCCCTGTGCGGTGCTGCTGGGGCCCCGGTGTCCCTGGCGACCCAGTTTGAGTTGGCTCAATTCATTAAGCCGGGCCCCGTGCGGAGGGCCCGGATTCACACGGCCCAGCCACTCGCAGCAAACAGCTGCCACACATTCCTGATGGGAGGGCCAGGCAGATGTCCAAGGACAATCAAAGGGAGAGGCAGGGGAAAAGTTTGTGAGCCAGCATTTGCCAGCGTCGCTGAGCTACGCCTGTCTCCTTCTCTCTGCCGCACCCCCCCTCTCCCCCCCCAAACAGTACCTCAAAGACAGGGTGCAGCTGGTAGGACTCAAGGCCCTATCATAGTGACCCCCCACCCACCCGCACACACACACACACCTCCACACACTCTCTGCCTCCCACCTCACCCACCCACTCCTCAGTTCCTCCTGTCTCCTCTCTTCCCTTCCCCTCACAAACACTCAGCACATCCACAAGCGCAGTGTCCTGTCAGTGCTGGTTGACTCCTCAGCACTCCCTACAAGTGCAGCATGTCCTCTTTGGCAGCGGGAGAGCTCGACCGGGCCAAAGCTCTGAATAAAGGGGGGAGAGAGACAGGGAGAGAGAGAGAGAGAGAGAGAGAGAGAGAGAGAGAGAGAGAGAGAGAGAGAGAGAGAGAGAGAGAGAGAGAGAGAGAGAGAGAGAGAAAGAAGCCTCAGCCTCCAGAGAGAACAGAAAGAAGAGCACTTTTTTGTGAGAGCCTCTTCAGAGCCATGGCATATCAACCTTGTGAGGCCAGCCTGTTTGTCATCGATGAATACCGATATGCTATTTGTACCCTAACCAAAAAGAATACCCCTCATAATGAAGTCAATCTCATTTGCACCCCACGAAATGCATTCTCATTCATTTTTTTCTCATTCAGCATGTTGATAGCGGTACCATATGATATTTCAGACTATTTCAGATAACACTTGTGTACAGTGTATGTGTGTACAGATAACAAAGTTTTAAGTTCAGTTACTTTATTTCAGCCCAGAGGAAGGTGCCAGTGCTCATACACACACACACACAAACACACACACACACTAGGATCAGTGAACTCAGATGGAGCACACACACACACACACGCACACACACACACACACACACACACACACACACACACAATACACACACAGACAGATAGAGCAGTGGACAGCCCTTGTTAGGGCGGCCAGGGAGCAGTTGGGGGTTAGGTGCCTTGCTCAAGTGCACCTCATCCGTGGATGTGGACATGGGAGAGCGCTAACAAAGATACAAATAAAAGTTGTCTACAGGAATTTTAAGTGGCAATCATAAAGACAATGCCTTGTGTTTATACTACTCCAAACAATTACATAGAAGCACTCAAATAATAATAATACGGATTGATGGTCTTCATGTTGAGGAGACAATGGGGCTGTTTACCCAATGATGGAATGTTTAGACAACATTTTGAATTCTTATGACAACATTTTGAAAACTAATGCACATTTACATGAATTTGCAAAAACAAGTGAAATTGTATTTCTTGAATAAACTATGCTGCAAGTTATAGCCTACAACTCGACATTATAAATATCAAACTAATGGCACTATAAAAAGAGATAAATCATATACAATAAATTACTTATTTGTCAATATTTGCTAAACATGGTGTGGCTTCCAGGCACCCAACTGATAACATTTAGCAACACATCAAACAAACCCAGAAAATACTTTGACCACTCTGACTTTCAGGCCCTGAAAGCGCCATTGTCATGTGTACAACAGACCAAATTAGAACAAAAGTCTTCCACTTATGCATTTCTCCCATTGTTGTGTGGACACTGTTAACTTCTCTTAAATAAGACATAGAATGAATGGACGGAGTATTTTAAATTGTTCTCTGATGTGAACAGAAGGTATGCAACTTTAGTATGTCAAGAAACATGGTCAGATGCTATTTTTACATGCCCTTTTACAACCCAATAAGTAGGCTTGGCAATAGAATGGCCCATTTTAGCAGATATCTAGCGCCCTTCATGCTATTCTGGCACTCACATGAATAATTAAGTGAGCTTTATGCAATGACCCCTCATAACAGCAACCTCTACCTGAATCCCCAACTCAAAGTGGTAACGTAACAAGTGGAGGGGGGCGGTGATCAGAGAGATGGTTTGTGTCTGTATTCGGCGTCACACTCTAGCCCCTTTTACACTGCCGAGTTTCCCATGAATGTATGTACCGAATACACGGAACACCGTTGCTTTTTACACACACTGAGGCAGAATGGCGGGACGAAGTGTCTCGCCAACTTTATTTTCATACAATAATTTGATTAACAGTCTAGCCTACATGGTGATTAAGCACATTGAAGAGGCTTTCTGTTCATTTTGTCACATTTTATTTTCAGTTGTCAAAAGTTATAGGGGTAAAATTAGTGATGGCAAAATCCCCAGTTCAAAAAATCATGCATAGTTCGTTCCCATGTGTGTCCTGCATAATGTTGCATGTCACATTTCATTTTGGTCCTGCCTCCTGGCTCCTCAATATGCCAGCTTGTACACTTGCGGTATGAAGTACCAGGCTGTCAATATTTTGCTTTGTTTTTAGACACACGATGCGGCCTAAAGACGTCTCCTCTCATCGGATTTTGTGCGATCTCAGTGTAAAAACGACTTCTGTCTTTGGTCAGATTGGCCCGTTTTTTTTTTTTTTTTTTTTTTTTAAAATGGGCCTTTAAAAGTCAGAGATTATGAAGGAGGAAACAACTGATCATCTACTTCCGGGTACACAATCACTCTGTGGCCATGCACTGAACTCTCCTTATTCAACAAAGCTAAGGTAAAAACAGTTTCCCATTCTATGTCTGCTTTAAGAAAGAAAGAATTAACAGTGATGGATTGATGTCTATTCTTAAAGTGATTGCTCTATGATATTGGTCAATCTACTGTATGCCTCCGACTTGTGAAAGGACAACAACCTACCTCTGACAGTGGTGTCAAATCTGAGAAATACATTCCATGCCAGATGGATTGCTGGCTGCTATAACAAGGTTAAACTTTTTCTCAATTTCTCAAAGACAATAAAGTTGATGTGATTGAGTCAGTATGGTGAAATGACCCTCAGATGTGAGATATTTATGTTCATAACTGAATGTGTCATCTTGGCACCAGATAATACTAACAAAATACATTGTACTAAATGACAACACCGATTCAAAAGATGTACAGCTATGGGGGACTGCTGCCAACTGCCCACATCCTTATTCTTGTATGGCTACTTTAGTCTAGCTCCAACAGAAACAACATAACTACAACATCACATGTTGCCATAGCATGTTAAATATTACAGTCATTATTCTGACTGTATTTAAGTTGACTTCACTTTCTGACTTGACCTGATTTGATTTTCTGTTACAACTTCGACATAACGTAAAAGTGAGTACAATGACTCAATCCAGGTGATGACAGGGTAATTATTGTAGCTATTTTACAATCAATAAAAGTTCATCCAACAATCGCATAAATTAGCAGCCATTACAAGAGAATTATAGGTAGACACTTCAATACAAGAGACCTAGCCATACATTTTACACAAAGTCCATTGTAGTTAAATTCACCTTTTGAGAGGGCAATTCATTTATCTGGAGGTAAGTCAACACAGCACCATTCACTGGTCACTGTGACTGTGACTGTGTGTGTGTGTGTGTGTGTGTGTGTGTGTCTGTAAGCATTCCTGCACAACAGTTCCTCATTCCTCTTACATGAACAACATGTACAAAAACAACCAAGAGCAAAGAACTGACCCCCCCCCCCCCCTCCACTCCCTTAAAAAAGAGGCCCTTTCACTTAAAACAAAACGCTCCCACTCCGGGGCCTTTTTTCGTGTAGATATCATTTTATCTGTGGCATGTTTATATTCTCCAAAGGCCCGAGATAAAACAAAAATGCAAATCATGTGTCAGCATCTCCTTATCGCTGCTCATGTCAAACAACACTTTGTTGCAGTCACCGCTCTCATTTTTCAGACAAGGGTCCTGTGTTTGCAGTACATGGGTGGGGGGACGATGACCATGGTGAAATTAATGTCAGTGGCAAACGATCTCTTCCACTGTCAATCAATACTTTTTTCCCTTCTTTTTTTCCAGAGCATGTTAATGACCTCTTTATCTGCGGGTCTCGGGGCACTGTTTGTTACCTCTCCAAATATCTGTGGAGAATCTGAGGATCCATAATAAAGACATTATGAAAGGGGGCCTGTCTTCACCTCAATTCAATGGGAGAGGAGCCAAGGGGAGAGACCCCAGTGGATTTGAAAAGGCGAGTGACAACTCATGAAATCCTGGCTGAGATGTGTGAAAGGCCACTGCGAGAGCCTGGGCCTCAACAACCGCGACAAGGATATCTCACTTTCAGCCATTACTCTATATGCAGCCTGTGATTAAATGGGTACTTCTCTCTCTTTCTCTCCCTCTCTCTCACTCTCACTCTCGTGCGCCCACACACACCGCATAAACACAACACAAACAAACAAAGAACAAAAACAGACAAAAATACCACTGCCTCTCTGTCCTATCCACTCTCTCTTTCTTGCTCTCTCACACATACTCTCTCTCTCACACACACACTCACATTCTATCTCTCTCTCACACACACACACACACCTAATACATATGAACAACAAAAACAAACCCACAAAATTCTCTCTCTCTCTCTTTCTCTGTTCTCTATCAATCTCCCATTCTCTTTCACTCTCTCTTTCTCTCTCTCTCTCGCCTCCCCCTACTACCCTCCACATTGTACACAGACTCAGCATGGCACCGGTTGTAATCACTGTTGGACACAATTTCAGGGACAATTTAAAGACTATTTATTATCTCTAGTCAATAAGAGCACAAGTGCAGCACTCACTCAGGATGCTCATTTCAACCTAATGGATAGACTTTCACATGTCTCTCAGTTGGTCTACAGTTGTTTTTCAATGCATCATTCAATAGTGACTTTGCATTAACGGGGGGAAAAAAAACAGTGTCCACTACCTGCATACATTTAATCCATGAGGATTTCAAAACCAAACCATGACACAATTTGCATACCCACCTAATTCCCCCATACTCCTTCCTACAAAAGAGAAAGTAGTTGTTATATAGTAGCCACGCACATTTCATTCATTCAAAGCACTTCGGGAGCTCATTCTACCATTTTATACCAAGAATATAACTACAGTCAAGCCACAGCCATGTGTTGTTAATATGGCCCCCATTAAACAGCATTGTGCCAGCGTCTTTCCAGTGGCCTCTCGTAAGGAAGCCAGGCGGCGGGAGGAGGGACAAACAAGCGCCCAGGGAAAGTCTCCCAGCAGGGCCCTAGGAAACACCACCCCTTAATCGCACATGACCACACATTAAAGAGAGTGTTTAGCAGCATGGGGCCCTTCACTCCATCAAGGGCCAGTTCCCTCCTCTCTCCCCTCTCTCCTCTTCTCTGCCCCTGCTCTACACCAATCATTAGGGGCCAGAGAGATGGCCCACTCAGCCCCCAACCACCCCCCTACCCCCAGGATCACTGTTTACCAACACATTCACAAGCACATGATAGGGGGAACACATTTGCAACCTGTGGATGTGTTTATCCTAACATTAGCTGGTAATGGACTGGAAATGATAACAACCCCATTAAGACCTAATACCCTCCTCCCCTGCTAACTCATCAAGGTAATGAAAATGTGCTATTATAAAGGCATATCTGCATAGGGGCGCCTCAAAAATAGCAAAACCTGAGGTCAGAATATCATTCTCTTATTTAATATGGTTGTGGGATTTTTTTTTATTACACAATGTGTAACACTGACAGATATTTCAATTTCAAGCAATAGCAGAAATGCATTCCATGTGGTGACACAATCAAAAACTCCAAAAGGTTTTGTTTTACAGATTCGACAAAGCACTTATGGAAAACAATACTTGGTCCAGTTTCCACACCTCCTTATGTGCACATGTTAAAAGAAATAAATAGTTGGCCGGCAAACTTCTTGTCTGCACATGGGACGAAATATACCATCAACAACCGACTGATGAGTTAAACTGAGTGCCCTTAGCTATTAGCTGGCTCTGGGAATTTGATGAATGAAATACCATTAGACTCTCAGACTTCCAGACTTCTGAAGCATTCTTTGATTCAATGTGCAGCCTCTGTGTCTTACAGTGGGGAAATTGATAGTGTTTACATAGCTGCCTACTTTTCACAATTCACATTGGGCGCACTGACCTCCTTTTTTGTCTTGGGTCAAAGGTCATTGCCGAGACAACAGTGGTTGAGATTTGATTTATTGGCATGGAAAATTAATGGGGGGATTACAAAGTTTACCAGACTTGGAGCTTTCTTGGACCAGACTCTCTTGTTTGGACTGCTGGTTGCAATTTTGACCAATGAGCCTCTTGATCTGAGTCCGAGGCACAGGAGGAAAACTAATGGATGACGAGAGCGAGAAATGAAATTCTGTGTTGTGGTTGAAATGCAATATAATCTGCGAGGAATGCAGAGAAAAATCACATTCCCCTGAAAGCAATTAAATGCAAGCTCAGACTTTTAGCCATTTAGAAATGTTGAATCTTCAGAGCACCGTGGGTGCAAGTCCCGCCATCTGACTACTGTTCCGAACACTGTTCAGTTTACTGCTCTTTAGTGGTTGTAATTTTAAATCATGCGGCTCATGTCACATACATCTCTGAAGAATAATCAGGTTGACAATCTGAGTGCATTGTGTTTTACGATGTTTAGAGAAACACTGTGGTCTCCATGGAGAGGTGATCTCCAGACCTTCAGAAGTACTCGAGCAAAATGGCAGCAGTTCATAACACATCTGCCAAAGCACATTGTAGTGTTCTTCAAACATGCCCTAAGCACTCGTCCCATGCAATTTACATTCACGGAAATAGCATAAATTGAAGATGTTCCACTCGTTGCGTGTCTGTTGATCATAGATAGTTCCCATGGATAGGGCATTTCAAACAGGGGGACTTTGTGCTCTCTTTGCAAATGTCCGTGCCCAAAGGCAAAGTCCTGACCTCAAGTCAGCCTGTGAGCATGTGTGTGATTAAGATGAGTTCAGCTTACTTTAGCAGTCATCTTTTAAAAATATGACAAGACAAAGCCATCTCCTCATGCAACAATCTGATACTAACTCAAACATAGCTGAATTTAGTATCAGTAGCAATGGACTAGTAGACCCTTATATTTTGGTAGAAGGATAGGATAAGATAAGATCATAGGGCAGGAGGAGCTTAAGAAAGGCTCAAAAGTTTAGTATATAGTATATATAGAGGTATGTTTAGAGGTATTTCACGCTTGCTATGCCAACACATTATATGGCTTCTATCTGCAAAGCCAACGTATTGAGGGGTCACAAACTACACATCCGAGATCGCTAAATTATACCAAAAGCCCAATTACCATATCGATACAGAAAATGTGGGTCGGTGTGTCATTACTGAGTATCTTATCAATCAAATGACCATATTAAGCTCTCTATTGTCTGCTACCTCCTTCCATCTTCTCTCAGTCCTGAAACACAGTTACTGTATCCATGCCTAATGTCAAACTTTCTTTAAATGTTGACATGTTGAAATACAGATCTGCCCATCTTGTGGTCTTCATCTACTTTTTATACTGTAACTGGATTGAAAATGGTCTTCCTTTTGACTGGCAAGGTTAGCCAATGTGTTTTGTACTTCAGTTCACCCTGCTTCTTACTTGCTTGTAAATACACCCCAATTTGAAGAGTTTGGTTCTAAAACGCTATATCAACCATTTTAATGTTTTTTCACAAATATTTTTTTTTTACATTTTGTTTTTCAAGTAATTTCAGTAGAACTGTAATCGGGTATTGTTATTTGATTTATCTTTACTCAATCAAAACAACACAACTGCAATTTGATTGATATTACCTGAAAAAGACAATTAAATAGCCTGACTTTTTAATGTTTTTAAATATATAGAGATAGACTTTTGGATCCAAACTCTTCATTTGTGCCATCATCTCATGTTTTAAAAGGTACAGAACTACTGTTACTTGGAGAGCCATGTGTACCAATCACTTTTGAAGTTTTGTGCAAAGAAAATTCATTCAATATCACAATCACAGGGGCAAAGTATTCACATTTACCTTGCTGCAGAGATGGGAGTCCACTTTCAGCTGAGGGGCACCTCCAAACCTGAGAGTGCAAACAAAGCATCAGAGACCACAAAAAACAATCAGAAAACAAACAGCAGTTTACCATGCACAATTAGTCTGGTTTTCTATTATAATTTTAGAGACACATAATAACGCTCACAGGCAGTACTTCCTCCATCAAAACTATACATCAGATCTATTAACTGGCAGTGACACTGTGCCATCTCAAACTGTGCATTTAACAAGGCCCTTTTAGAAGTGCAGTCATATCTCTGATGTAGGCCTTGAGTTCCTCTGCAAATTCACATTTTCTGTCAGTGCAACAAAAGCTGTACTACGCTTCACCGCCTCACTTAGAAGCTCCACAATAGCTGTCAAATAAGCTAATGTGCCGCAGATATCAAGGAAGTGTACCACAGACACTACATGAGAGGGAAAATAAGATGGCTAACGTAAGTTGACAAGCTATTCATGGCTACCTTGTGTACACTACAAAATCATATTAAGGGGGCAAAGAAAAAAACAAAAATAAACAGGGTCAATAATCACCAAAAGCCATGCACCATGTTTCAGTCTTAATTTCATCAGTTACGTTCAAAGTCCCATAGCTACTTTGAGCTCAAAGGATTCATACCTTCATACACAGCTCATAAGTGCAATTATAATGTGTCAAGACATGGAGTGGACTTTCACGCTCATGCACCATCACCCTGTAATATTCATCATGTCGAGTCAGGAATTAAGCTCTGTCAACTACAATTCTCATCAGAGCGTGATTGGGTTTTAATAGCATTAGGTTTCAAAATGTACACCACTGGGGGTTGCACACGGCACTATGCAGCACACCCAGGTTACCCAGTCCAGCGTAATTATACTGGTGGAGGTTAAGATCACACATTATTTCTATGCATGCTACTTAACCTACTATAGCTGAGGCACTCCAGCAGTGACCCTGGACTGTGTGAGTGGATATATGTCTGTGTGTGTGTGTGTGTGTGTGTGTGTGTGTGTGTTTGTTGACAATGCATGGTTTTTGTCATACATTTCCACTCAGTTCTTTTTTTAATGCTTCCTACATATAAGACAATTAACCAATATAAAATAATTTAATGTGTCAAAATTGCTGACCAACATATCCTCCGACACCAATTAAATCGGTGTGATTTGTATATACTCTACACGGCCAAAGGTGTGCACAGAGACGCTGAGTACCCTGGGCACTGTGGCTGGGGTGAACTTTAAGACCTAGGGGAGGGAGGCTGTGGGCTGGAATGCAGAGGTAGGCTTGTAAATTAGGGGCCCTAATGAAAACTCTCTGGTGTCCAACTGGAGCAATCATCTGGTTAAAATCAACCAGTAATTCCACTAATTTCCCCGCAACCTCTCTCCCAGCCCTCAACGCCTAATTTAGAAGAAAAGTATACGTTCCGCTCTACACACCTGCGTTTTGAACTCTGTAGAAACTGTGATCTGTTCCCTTCAGTAATCTAACTTTTAGTTTTTTTTGGTGCACAACCAGCCCCCCTACCCTTTCTTTTTGGACCGGCCAAATGCTCTAATAGAATGCAACACATGGAGCTCTTAAAGCTACAGCGCCCCAAACACCATTATTAACGAACCATACTGAGGAAACTACAACTATAAAATTCCAGTAGATGAGCCTCTGGGTTTGTCAATTAATAACACAATTGGCCAACATTGCACTTACCTTCACAATAGCAAATTGTCTGAATACATAATTTTCTTCTATAATTTCAAGACATGCCAAGCCAGATATATGAAGTGGGTACTTCTGACCATAAATATATATATTTAACATATATGACAGAAAATAAAAATGACACTGACAAAAGCAACCACACTAAACTGTGTACTTGTGTGATATGGTGTGATATGGTAGCATGTATGCAATATGCTATGAGAAAGGATGAGGATGAGAAAACAGGCCCGTCCAGTGCAATCCTGGCCAACCCTAAAAAACAAAGAGAGCATGAGTCTAAACCTGTTAAAGATCTCCCCTCTGAAGCGGCTCCTACTTTCCTTCGAGTTATTCAACCTTTCACCCAGTGGGCCCCCCAGCGCTGACCTTTACCCACATGCCATTTGCTTAAAAACGTCTCTGCCGCTTTCGACCTCTGGAATCTGCAACACATTAAAGGCAGAAGTGAAGGGGGAGACTGGAGGTAGTAGATTGGTGGTTAGCCAGGTTATTAGTTTGCTGATACAGTTTTACAAGGGTCAAATGCAATGGCAGAGAAAACCAGTCCGAGAGAGAGAAGTGTGTGGACTATAAGGAAAAAGGAAAAAAAAAACTTGCACTTGATGGACTTTTGATGATGCGATAAATAACCTTTTTTTCCAGACAATGCTCGATTTTCCTTTCCTGGAAGAAGCAGGCGGGGATGATTCAACAAAGCAAGGCATTATGTGTCTCTCTCTTTCTCTCCCTCTCTCTCCCTAAGCTGTACAGTGAGGCTCCAAACTACCACATGATTGTCCAGACACACACAAACTCAACTGCCGCCACCGCTGCTGCGCATGCCCACTGCCCGTCTGAACTTTCCAAATAACGTAACTAATTGTGATGAGGCGAGGGCGCGGGGAGCGCAGCCGAGGACACATAAACTTTGCACTGAGGTCCGTGCTCCCAGGTCATGGCGAGACGCGAAAGACGAGACGGCTCATCGTCGGTAACTGAGACTCCTTGGGGTGTGAAAGAGGCCTGTGTCATTGACCCCCGGCTCAGAAACACCATAAAGGCATTTGAGGTTCAGCCCAAGTGAAAAAAAAAAGAGTTAAGTGGTGTGGTGTGTCTCTGTGTGTGTGTGTGTGTGTGTGTGTGTGTGTGTGTGTGTGTGTGTGTGTGTGTGTGTGTGTGTGTGTGTGTCAATGAGTGGACATGTCTCTGTGTGTAAAGAACGGATCCTATGCAGTGGACAAAGCATTGGATTCAGGCTTCTTTTTATTTATTGATCAGTTCTCTCCTCTCCTTGCATTTCAGGGCTCTATTTCAAGCACATGAAGACCACATACCTAGATAGTCCGTTTACACTTCAGAAAGGAAATGATAAAAGCAATCAGTTGAACAAGAATGTGTGTCTTTGTTTCTTCTTTTCTCTTCCTCTGTGACTGATTCAATGACGGGTAAGGCTAGGCTGCCTGTCAAGTCATTATCTAGTCCCTCCATGCTTTCTACCTTTTCAGCCCTTTTTGTGGATCTTATTTTCCTCCAGTCCCGAGTTTCTCAATTAGAAAGTGAGTGAGGTTTTTTTCCCCTTCCTTTTTCTTCCTTCTCTTTTTTTCTCCTTCTTCTTCTTCTCTGTTGAAGGGAGAGATGTGCAAGCAAGCAAGAGGCGCTTATGTATAGAGCCCAGTTGCTCGTCTCCTCTGAAAGCTTTTGTTTCCCCGGGTTTCCCATTCATCACAAATCCTTTGGTGGGAAGACACATAAAGAGACGCTCTGACCCTGCTTTGAGCCCTTTGACCCCTGGGACCCATGGGGTCAGATTTTCAGCAACTGTGCCATCGCCATTCTGTTGACCGCAGCCTGTGGCCAGTGAATGGCCGGAGCCGTGGGCCCTGCTGAATAGGCCTGGACGATGGTGGGAAAATGCGGTAATTTATAGAAGACGGGAGTCCATTTCAAAAGAGGCGACAGTGGATCAGCTGACAGGCGGGGTCAGAGGTGTTGTTTGGCCCCTGATTTCCTGGCTATGTTACTGTAACATCTGCGTGTTAAGAGACTTCAGGGACCAAAACTTTGTGACCTCCCAGGGGGCACGTCTTATGGAAGAAAAAGCAAGCGAGCGAGCAAAGCATTCAAACGGTTGGATGTCAGTGGCTAGTGTTTGGCCTTAAGTCCTCAAGGATTGTGTGTTCAGGACTTGTCATCCCTTGCTTTCCAATACAAATAAAAAGGCTGGGTCTCTCTCTCTCTCTCTCTCTGTGCAGTCACCACTAACATTTTTCTTTCTTTTTTCCATTATTTTATTTATTTATTTATTCAAGTTTTCATTCCTTTTATTTTGGGATGAATACATTCTTTTGTATAGATACATGAATTGAACATATTTTCTATACAAAGAATTCAGAGGAGTATGTTACTTTTGAATCAACCACACACATGCGTAATACAATGTCTAATGTCACTGCATCAGCTAACAAAAATCTTTTTGTTTGGACATTCAATATCCAATATCCTCAACTGCCTCTTGTTTGCCTTGCAGCCTCCTCCCATGTCCACTTCTGTAAGCCATCCTGTTTTCTCATCACCATTTGCCCACAAGTGTCCGAGCAGCGAGCAAGTGAGCGAGTGTACAAGGGCTGTGCCAGGCAGTCAGCAGCCTAAGGGCAAACCATTAAGGCCAATTGGCCTCTGAGGACCTGTAGCTGCTGGAGTGGCACTGAGGGGTTAGCGCAGATTTGACCTGGGGAGAGGAGTCCAGTGCTGACCAGCTGTTGTGTGTGTGCTCCACTCTCAGAGCCTGGGAAGAAACTGGTAATTAGCCTCCCACACTCATAAACGTGTCCAGTGAGCATGGCGGCTCCAAAGCTTATTGATTAGGCTAATGTGTCCCATGCAGGCATTTCACTTCAGAGCACTGTCAGCTTCCAGGTGGCGGGGCTACTGTTTTCAGGCCCTGCGGACACTCTCCTCCTCAATCCCATCGAGGGGACCAAAGCACACCTCCCCATCACCCTGGAGCAGGAGTATGTATTGCACGTTTTTGGCGACGATTTCCTTTTTGTCCTTTGGCATTCCTACTGAGACATTGTTTTCTGGCATTCTGCATTGCACATTGCGACCCTGTCAGCACTCCCAATAGTAAAAACTGTATGTTGTAAGACTTTAATGATAAATGGCTGGAAATGCACTTGGACAGACCACAATATCATCTCCGACGTGTCACATACAAGAGACTTAGCTTTTATCGAGGTCACAGGATACTAGTCTTGAGGGCCTGCCCCCCTCTGATCACTCCTCCAGATATTTTCCTCGTCCTTTCCTGCCCTCCCCAAGTTGTTTTTCTTTCATTTAGCTGGCCTCTCCCAATAAAAATGCAAGCCAATTTTCCAGCACATTAACCCGAGAGATCTTTAATACACAAGAGTTTTGGTGCAAAGGGGACAGCCGCAGCCTAGCAGAAAGATGGATGGCCTTGCCGACTAAGTGCGGGCAGTTTTCCCACTGCCCTGGTCTCGGCCTGGGACAAAGGCCTCATTGAGTAGGATGCTTGACACCAGCATCATAAACTAGTCATAGCTACAAAGGCCCTGACACTTTAAAGTACCAGCTACTGCCCTTTCTTTTCAGTCTCTGCACAGGGTTGCTAAGGCTGGTCCAATCACCGACAGTTGTCTCTTTTTACTTTTTTTCTCAAAGGACATTAAGACAAAGGGTTATATGTTAAATAGTGTCAACAAGAATACCCTCTCGGAGTTCCGCTTTCTCCATTCCTAAAGACAACATTTCCTCATGGGGTTTATCCATTAGGAAGTCAGAGCTACAGCTGACAATTTTCCCTCCTTTTTTCTCCTCCTTCCCCTTCTGGGGCCTCTCTGTTTCCTGATGGTGGACAATATAATGCTTTATTAAACGACATGTTTTCCCAAGCCTCCGTTTCTGAGTGGAGGCTAAGAGGAAGACCACTAATGAACTAAACATGGTCAGTGTTTATTTACTAGGAAACTACATTAGTGTTTTTTTACGCTTGTACTTCCTGGATATGAATCCAGCTGTGAGTACATTATGTGTATATCCGTACATGTCCATACATTACTCTTCACTCTTTGTTGTATTACTAGTACTATTGTTGGGTATCGATGGCTTCTCTTCTAAGTATGTCTGTCTTTGTACTCTACAAGTAGTCAACAGAGTTGTATCATTAGTGTCTCTTTCAGGCCACACCTCTCCTAAAGAAACCCTATATTAGGCGGGGTTAGACAGCTAGACACACCCACAGCTTTACATTTGCTTGCGGTAAGGACGCTATTTAAATGCACCATCACATCGACTCTCAGTGTACAGTAAGAGTAAGTGGCAGATGTCTTTCCCACACACTACAACTATCAAACAGGAAGAGCTAAAAGATGCTTGTTTACAGTATTTGTGAGTAACACGGAAATATGTTTTAGCTTTATTGCCTTTTCTATCTGCTGCTAGCTTTAGCATAATTGGCATGATTGTAGTGGTGTGTATTAATTGCTGTCTTCCTATGCTTATAGGGGCTGTGCATGGCTAGACACTGGTGGGATTTTTCACCTCTACGTTCAGGAATTACATTAGGTTCCCAGGCACTCCCATTGACACGTTTGTTATGAATACCACACCAGCTTTACCCGTTTGGTATCTGGCGGTACTTCATTAGCTGTCATTACCAGTAGTCACTGCTCAGACAGGTAGCTCTCTCTCCGCACCTGTCAACAGGTAAAGCCCCGCTTGCCCGCTCTTTTCAGTGAGCAAATCTCAGGAATTGAAAAGGAGGCCATGTTTCAGTGACCTCCCGAGTCGAGGCATTATTTGAAGGGGGAGATGAAGAGGGGTGTGATAGTGGAATAAAAGGGTGATCTCCACATCAGATGTCAGCGCAGAGTCAGCCTCTGCCTCCCTGTGTCAGCGCACTGAAAGGAAGGGGCCACTTTAATGGATTACAGCCAGAGTGCCTCAGCATCATGTGGAGAAGAAGTGCTGATGGACAGAGTTAAAGCTGATTTGTTTCCTTTTCTCCCCCTCTGCCACCAAGCTTCTACTTATTTAGCGAAGAATTAAAACATGGCCATTAAAAACTATTAAGATTTTCTTGTCTTTTTTTCCACAACTTAAAACAATAGCCAATTGGACAATTGGCAAACCTAGTACAGTAGCAGAGGGCTGTATGGAAACTCACCCATTTCTGGTTTCCATGTCACTGCTTCCACTTCACTTCCCTGCATACTCGTCTGTTGGGGAGGCACGAACAGTCACTACTCTCGGAAAAGCCCTGGGGTTGAACTTCCACATGGAGGGAAACAGCTGCCTCGCATTGCTAACCTCTGGGACAGCATGCAGATAGCGTGTGTTTGGACAGGTTCAGGCAAGAGTGGAGGTCTGAGTGTCAAGAGGTTTGGGGGGGGGGGGGGGGGGGGGGGAGATGTCAGTCACATTGTCAGACATTGCAAAACAAGAGCACAATTGAAAGCAGCACAATACCATTAGTCTCCATCGGTGATGATCTTTCACTTTCCCATTTGTACAGTGTACTACTAAAGTCCAGTCCCACCACCTGTTGGCAGTATTTGATGAAGGCCAGGGGCGGTGTGTGTGTGTGTGTGTGTGTGTGTGTGTGTGTGTGTGTGTGTGTGTGTGTGCCACACCTGTCCCAAGCTTCATGGTGCCCTAAAGCAGATATGGTGTCCCGCCTTTGAGCTCTGGGTGATTCAGCTAACAGCCATGGGGCCACGCAACAACCTACCCTAGGCCTGCAGCTGCCCTGTCGATCCATAGGTGAAGCCCTCTGTGCGGCTTTTGTCACCTATTCACTCAGCCGTGTGTAATCGATCCTTCATATATATTTTCACCAGTGCAGGCGAAGAGGGAAAAAAAGACAGGCAGAGGAAAAAAAGAATAAAGGAGTGAAAAAAAAAACACTTCAAGGTCCAGAGATTAGCGCCCCCGTCAGCTGGTTCACATATGCCCTTTGGTCTAAATTTAAATACAGTAATAGCGTCAGGGGCAATAGGACAGGGGAGAAACCATTAGCCCGGGCAGGCCAAGAGCTGCCCCCATTCACTCTAAGAGGGCCTGGTTCAGAGGTACTGTAATTACTACATGCCGGCATTATTTCCCTGTCTCGTCGTGGTCGCCCTTCTCTCCGGCTGGGGAGAGCTACAGTGGCTGTTCTGTGCTGTCCACCTCTGCTCTTCCCTTTCGCCGTCCCTGTCTGGCACTGACTGCGCATAGCTGGCTTCCCTTAAGAGGGTTTTAAGGCTAGATCATATCTCATTTGTATGGATTGAACTTGTCACCCCAGGGCTCATGTCAACAGCGCAGAGGTGAATTTTCTTCCGACATCCCTGTTTTTTCCCCCCAAAAAGTTGACAAAACCTGAAAGCAACCACAGACCAGAAAGAAGGCTGAGGCTGGCTGGATGTGTGTGTGTGTGTGTGTGTGTGTGTGTGTGTGTGTGTGTGTGTGTGTGTGTGTGTGTGTGTGTGTGCGTGTGTGTGTGTGCGTGTGTGTGTGTGCGCGCGTGTGCGTGTGTGCGTGTGTGTGTGTGTGTGTGTGTGTGTGTGTGTGTGTGCGTGTGTCTGCATGTCTGGGAAGGAGTGCTGTTCTTGAACCAACATTACAAATCTGTGAAAGTCACTGAGTGATTCAGTCTCAAATAAACATGTGTTATCATCAGTCAAGGTCTGGATAAAAGTGTCAACACTGCCCTTTCACAATGATCACAGACAGCGCCCTGAACCCAAGCAAAAAGCAGAAGCGTGCTTCAGAAGCACAAGGTCCCTTGATAAGTCATGAAAAATCAATATTTGTAGGCGACTCTCACTTTACACTGAGAGGTCAAACAAATAAGTCACTTCCTTCTATCAAAATTAGCTAGAATAATAATTCCATTCTGTGAACAAATCTGTCAAATATAACATGACCTATGAATAACGTTATTTTGTTTCTGTGTTGGTTATCGTCTATCCTAGATAATGCTAGATAATCTTTATTAAATAAATTATTTTCAAACCTGCCATACATTTTCATCAATCTAAGTCACACATTTAATACATTTAGCAGATGGCTTCATCAAGAGTTATTTACTGTGCAAGTGACGTATAAGTTTCACCAGTGTATGTGCTCCTTGAAACCAAGGCCATGACCTCAATACTAACACCTTGCTGTAGCATTTGCGCAACATGTGTATGAATATAACTTTGCACATTAAAAATAGCAGGATCAGATATTACTCCATAGTACATACTCAAGGTTAAATTACTTCATATTCTTAAATGAGGATACAAATGTGCAGCCATACTATTATAATAACTTTTTTGTGTCTATGTCCTTCAATTACTAGCTTTAAACAAAACACAATGCTATGTCTACTGTTAAGCAGAGTTTACCCCACAAAAGCTCTCTTTGCCCGTGTATGATGCAAATCTTTTGACCTTAATGGAGAGTAATTAAAAGTAAAGTAACTTTCTGAACATGCAGAGGGACCTTCAGCATAAGCATGGCATGATTTATTTTCTACTCATTGCTACTTTAAAGTGTTCACCTTAAAATAAAATAAGCAACAAGCAACTGTGATGAAAAAGACTTGCTTACTCGGACTCACTTTGTGCCTTTTCTATTTAAGTTCAAAATAATACCCTTACACACACACACACACACACACACACACACACACACACACACTTTAGTGTACAACTGCAACAGCTTGGCCTACTTGTTCTCCCCATGGAGAGAGGCCAACAGGAACGCCAGCCATACAGGGGATCCAACCAGCCGCACAAGACATGTTGTGACAAGTAGGAGGAAGAGGGAGAAACGAGAGGGAAACTACAACCCTGCTGGTGGCCTTGGATGATAAAATACTTATGGTGATACATCACTGGCTGCAATATGTATGTAATTATGCAAGTAATTATGTCTGACGTGCTACACAGGTGGTATGGTACAGTGGGTTTTTAAGATGTGATAAGAACAATAGACTGTCTAGGATGTAGACTGGAATTTTGACTGGTCAAACTCTTTTGATTTATCTATTTTTTATTAAGAGTTTTTTATTTTGTAAAGTGCATTTTTATTTTATAAATAACATAATACTACAATGGGGTACAGCTTTGTGAAGTATAGTCAGTGGCTAGAAAGTATGGATTGTGATCAGTATAAAACATCAGTTTTCTTTGGATACGTCTGCCTATTCCTTCCTCTACCAAGTGACATATCTTGACTGAAAACAAATCCAACAGCCTTCAGTTTTTCCCTCTCCTGTGAAAAGACCATGGCAGACACGCTCTGTTAATAGTTATCTGTCCACAAGTCCTTGACCCCTTCCAATTGTAAACACGTTTTTTACACCCAGTCTCAGCGCCCGGGCTTGCTAGAGTTTTGTTGACATTGAGGCCCGCAGATAAGCAGAGGTTGAACCCGTTCCGGCCTGCTCTGCCCTCCGGAGCCCCTGCCCCAGCTCCTGGCTCCAGAAAGGCCTGGCCAACTGCCTCTCTGCTCCCCCACCAGCCCACCACCACCACCAGCACCAGCCCCCAAGACCTCTCTATCCCCAAAGCACACAGTGACCCTACTGGGCCATCTTCCAGTTTTCACAGGCCAAGGCAATACAATAATACAGACCAGAGGACAAATCGCCCTCCCTCCCTCTCTTTCTCATTTCCCAAATGCATAGCTCAGTCAATCCTACATAGAAAAAAAGGAAAAGTGCAGATAAACCGAAAGAATGTCAGGAAGTCTGACACCAACGAGTGGCATGGCAAACAAACAGCAGCAGACGTCCGTCTGCATCCCCTTCTTTTAAAGTGGCCCCAATATTTCAGCTTTGAAAGTGACTACATCCTCTCTTCCTGCTCATCAGCGTAAAACCTTGAATGAGATAGATAGATAATAGGCTCAGATGTTGTTCTGCTGATGGACACACTTTTAAAAAAAAGCAAACAAGGCAAGCTTCATTGTGACAAATCCTCCCCATGTACAAGGACCCTGTTGAGTTGTTAGATTACAATTCGTCCAAGGTTCACTGTTACAAATGACTGTTTTTAAAATAAAATCACTGCATATATGTCGCATATCCTTAATTTTGTGAAAAGGTTCAAATACCTAAAAGTGGCTGAAAGATTAAGTTAGAAAGGAACAACTGAAATGAGAGCTCAGAATGACACTGCTTTGGTGTGAGTCAGCCATTTCCTCAAACAGCCATCAAACTGAAAAAGTCCAAATACAGCACACAGTTCTTGAAATAGGTGTCAATAGTTATTAAAATAGGTGTCCATATAGTTATATATTTGGTAATCAAACTCAAAGTCAAAATAATGTTTGTGCTAATGTAATCGGGTGAGAACTGCTAGAGTAGCGACCATATTATTATAATACAATAAATAATACCGGTACTCAGATTCTTCTATTGTACGATACAGGAAGAATTGTAATTTAAAGGGACACCAGGCAACGTTTTCGTGTTAATTACTCATCTTCGTAAGTCGGTATATGGTTAAATGACTCATTACAGGGCGAATGAAGACTCTCTCGCCCGCCCCTACTGCATGTAGGAAGAATATCCCGATTGCAAATTCAGTGTATCGTACCCGGCGACCGAAGCAGTTTCAGTTTCCATCCTGCATCCACAGCACAGAGGGAGGCTAACGAAACGCTAGCGATTGTTGCAAACGTGTGTATAATAGCAGAGCCGGCGAAGAAGCAGCGAAAACCCTTGACGGAAGATGCAAAGAAAAGGAAAAGAGCTTCAGACCAAGCGAGGGGGAGTTTCGTAGAGAAAAAGCATCAGGCTTGCCTGGTGTCCCTTTAATGCTGTGGTACATTGCGATTTATTTATCCCATATATTATTTTTTATGGGAGTGTATAAAGCCATCTTAGATTTCCTTTCCAATTTCCAGTGTGATGCAATAGAAGAACAGGGTCTTATGAAATGTTGTGTAGTTCAGAAGCAATGTTATAAGAGTAAAGTTATACATAAAAAACAATAATTTAAAATGTATACGTAAATAACGTAGTGATACTTGCCGCCACTATCATGATAATATTGTATCAAAAATATTGTGATACTACACTGAATTGATATTTTTCTTCCACCTTTATAATATGTTGTTATACTGAAATATGTGTTCATACTTTACTTCTGGTCCTCCATAAGACAGAATACTCCTTGTTTTATCTGTCCTTGAGTGCTGACATCAGTATTTGGTCATAGAAGGACATTCATTTTTATTTTGCTAGATGTCAAAGTGAAAGTTTTGTTTGGTCTTTGACCACCCTCCCCCAATATTCCCAGATTACTGTCATGGTGAGAGTTTCTCTGAGAGTTTATAAGGTTAAATCATTCAACTTCAGGACACAGTGAACAGTTTTACAGTTCCTTGTGGTGGGGCCATTTATACCCTGCTATAAATTGCATGCACTGTTTAAATACACATCCTGCAAATGCAATTCCATGTGACAGAGCAACACAGATTTTAGATAGCCCTGGGAGTGAGCTTTGACACTTATACTTGCATGAGATATAAAAGGAAATGGAGAGCTGACTCCGCTGGGAGGGTAGGCCTCTCGTACGGTTGGCCTGCTCTTTGATCCTTGCTGTGTGGCGAAGCAAAAACCCAATCATTCTTAATCACATAAAGTTAACAGACCATGCTCTGGTATTTAGCTTCATGTTTATCTGTGTTATTAACGCTGCCGATGAGAGCAAGCCTTGTCACAGCAGGGTCAGATTGGCAGGTGCTGGGCTTTTCCAAATCTGGGCTTTTCATGAACCCCACCACCAGTGCCCCCCTCCCCACTTAGGTACCCAAAAGAGTGGGACAGCATTTTGTCCAGGTGAGTGCAGCCGAGGGAAAAGAGTGCTAAGGCTATTATTTGTGTGTGTCTGTGTGTGTGTGTGTTTGTGTGTGTGTGTGTGTGTGTGTGTGTGTGTGTGTGGGGGGGGGGGTTATAGGCTATGACTGTCATCATATCTGATTTTTTTCAGTGACTGACTTTGTATACAATGGCTTCATTTTCTTTGTGGTTAATGGGGCCTAAATACCACTTATGCTGGTGAATTAACAGTAATCAGTGTGTTGAGGTTTAAAATAGGACTCTTTGATCTTGTGAGCAGCCAGTCTCAAACCTCTGATGGCATCCCTTTGACTGGCGTGAGGATAAGATGAAGTAACATGAGCATAGGCTACTCCTTTTCTGCAAATGTCCAGGGTCGCAGGAGACAGCATGGATGACAGGGGGCTTCAGATCACTTCAGTACAGGCATGTATGCACACAAATGACACCATTGTCTGACCAAGGAAGACTTTGATCACGGCCATGTTTTGTAGCTAGTTTTACCAATGATGGGTCAAAACATTAGCAGGCTATCTGTGAATCAGTCAATCACAAGCATGAAGCCATTTTTATGTTGGTCATTGTTGGTTTGCCAGCTGTGTAAAATTAAAACATATTGCACCTGGTAAACCTGAAGCTAAACCACAAACGTTTTCATACAGACTAGGTCTCTAGGCAGGGCTACTACTATAGGCTATTGACTAGCCTACTGAAAATTCCTGAAAATTAAACGTCAGATTATGGCTATTAGGTTATAGGCAGCCTGCGTAGAAAAGTGTACTTTACACCCTCAGTAACACACATATCGTAAAAACCAAGTGCCTGACATTAAACACGTACCTGTCCGAAGATGTCAAAGTCTGCGCCATGATTAGCCATGGTGGTATTTTAGCTGACTAAACTGAACCTGCATCTTTGACGCATCAGCCCATGGACCACTTGGTTCTGAAGAAGCTGCATCAATTAACCTCAGCTGTCACCTGCCATGTCTGTTAGAGAATGTAATGCAGATATTGACGTGTGCTTCATCGAATACTCTGCGGGAGGTAAGTTAAACCAATCCAAGCTTGGGCTAATAGACCAGTAGATATAAGTGAAGACCATAGGTAGGTTAGCCGTCCTAGCTAGCCAAGTGATGCAAAAGCTGCATCTTTTTATTGCTAAAAATGATTCATGGCTCATCTATGTTTGTGTTTGAATTCATACTGATACTTCGGTTGATTGCAATTTGGATAGCTGCCCAGATAAAAATCACAAACCTTGATCATTCTGGATTATTATGAAATAGGTCTACTACTGAGCCTAAACTAGCTTGTTTTGCTTAAAATTAGGCTTACAAAGATGCTAACATGCAATCTTCATGTAGAGTTAAATAGCCTAAATAATGTAAATCCATGAATTATCCATTCCTTATTAAAAAAAAAAAATACAATACGATGAGTTTTTTTTCTTTACCATGTTAAGGATACAGCTACAGCTGACCTCCTCACAGTAAGACTGCAGCAAAACTCCTCTACCATGGTCCCATCTGTACAGCAACTCCATGAATATGCATGGGCAAGATATGATGTAGCCTAGCCCATTAATAATCTTGTCATCTGAGTTTAACGTTTATAGTTATTCCACGACCCACCCCAACCGCCCCATTTCTTATTTCGCCCTAAGATCCCTTCCCCCCCAGCCCCTCCCCATTGTAACGCACGCACCACTTATGCCAGGGAAAGAAGTCTTCAGGTCTGCACAGAGGGGTTAGTAAAAATGCAGCACTAGCCAAAATGAGAGAAAGAAGACGAGGGGAAACAGGGCCCCCGTTCACCTCATTCTTCTCCCCCTTTTATTAGGATTAAACGCTCTGAGATCTGCCAGGAGACCGTTTAGATCCATGTGAAATAAAGGCCTGGTTTCTGTGTCAAGAGGCCTAGAGAGACGCCAGTGCGTAGGGGCGTCAGGGTATGCAAGCTGACCTTGAATAGTGAGCAACTATCGGAGGGGGTGGGCAAGGGGTGGGGGCTTGGACGACTGGCTGACGCAAGGTAGCATTTGCAATTGGGGGGTTTTGGTTTCAGGCCCTCCAGTCATCAATCATGCTGGGCCTATTCTGCTCTTTGACAGCTTACTACAAGGCCTGACATTTAACACTCCGGACCCAGGACCAGACTTTGCCAAGGCCCAGGGACTTCAGGCACAAAAGAAAATTGAATAGAATGACACTTTTTTCCCTCCCTTTCTCTAAGTGGTACAGGCTGAGGCAAAGCAGATACAAATTAATAATTCCCATCTGCAATAGTTAAATTCCCACTAAATGGCTCAGCTTATCCTGCTCTTCCCCTCGTTTTTTTACCCGCCCGCACACAAAAGAGGGGAAAGAATAAGTCAAGAGGCCTCTAGGCCTATTTAAATACATGAAAGTGCCTTGGATGGGGGTATGCATCGATGGCTGGCAAGGCGGATGGACTCGATGAACTCCTTGTGAGAGAATGTACAGAATTTATTGACAGTGCTTAAGGGGCAGTAATTAGAATATCTGCCCTGGTCTGTCCTATGGTACAACAGCTAGTTGTTTTATTGGGGTTTTGCACACAGGATTTTGCATGATACATTTTTGCTGACTAAAAATAAGTGAGCTTGTGATAATGTGTGTGTGAACTGTCTGGAGGCCTTTTTGTGTGCGTTGAACCCAGAGGCCATTTGTAGGGTTTGCGGGTATCCCATGGCGATAATGTGTGGAGCAAATAACACTTGTGTGTAGTGAAATCAGTGCTTCTTGACGCAACCCTCTAAGACAGACATGGCAGATGTTGTTACATCCAATAGTGTAATGTTGTTTTTAATCACTTCTTGGTTTTACTCTCTGGCAAATAATGCTCTTTTGCTAATGCCCGTGTGACCTCCAATCATGGAAGACGGGTGGATTTTTCACTTTGCAGTCTGCTCTGCAAAAAAGCCTACTGCTTTTTGGTTTTAGTAAGTAGTGGTAGGGTGCTAGACATAGTGTTCCCTTCAGTGGTAACTGGTAGATACATGCATTTGATAGGACATAATGTAATCCAACCAAATTTTTTGTCTGTTTAGTTTATTACAGTGTAAGCCAATTTTTAATGCCTCGTTGCAAATGAAAATGAGCTTATGAGGACACAAACACTGTTGGTCCCATCGCATTTCTAGGTCAGTAGGTCACTTTAAATAGATTAATGCACTGAGAAAAAAAGACTAGTCAAATCAAGTCACATTTTCATTGCCTGTGTGAAGAGAGTGCCAGTGTGAAATCATTTGGGATTCATGTCAAAGAGTGCTTGCTCTGTGTTAAATGCTATCTGTCAATTTGATAGAAAGAAATTTAGCTGCCATCTTGGTAAATTCCCGTGCAACTGTGTTGCAATTTTTGCATCTCTCCTGTGGCTCAGATAAGGTGTGTGTGTGTGTGTGTGTGTGTAATAGTGTCCGCCATGTTTGCACAGAGCCACTCATGGATGTAAAATCCTCCCATCTGTGATCGCTGGTGCAGTCACACGTCTCATATGACAAGATGTGGAAAGGACAGTTGTGTCATTATCATACGATGAGAAAAAAAGGTTAAAACATAATGGTGAAGCAAGCTCTCCAAGTTCATCCCATCAGCAGATCTTTAACATAACTCTTATGTGCCTCTAATGGGCATACTGGTGAACGCTTGTTTGCCTCTCCTGGAGTTAGTCTGTTTTGATAACATCGGTGGTCTGACAGTGAATTCAATTCACACTTGCATGTTCAGACATTTGATGGCTTCTTTTTGGATCGCAATCGGCTGCACAGATAGACATGTCCTCCTTTTTTTTTGCACGTTCCGCTGACCGAATGCTATACTAATGCAGCCAGCCACGACATCTTAACTGTGAGACTGGCTGCCATTGTTCTGACTCCGCCATTGTATGCTCTTTGGGATTCCCGAGCCCAGCCTGAGAGTTTCCAAGGGACCTCTCCTGTATTACAGCCTGTTCAGAGCCTCTCATGGTGTGCAACATGTAGAACTTTTGGACGAGGAAACCTGCATAAGGTATATAAAATATAGGCCTAATAATCCCATGCCTGTATGATGGCGTAAACCAAATTAACTAACTAAA
Source organism: Alosa sapidissima (assembly GCF_018492685.1). Lineage (NCBI taxonomy): Eukaryota > Metazoa > Chordata > Actinopteri > Clupeiformes > Clupeidae > Alosa > Alosa sapidissima. The sequence goes on from NC_055967.1 coordinate 5,719,751, forward strand.
CATCTGTGTTGTGCATGTAGAGGTATTTTTCTGAAGAAATATTTAATCATAGGATTTTAAAATATTAAATCATTATGAGTTTAAATGGACTATGATTATGATTTAAAATCTATTTTACGTGTTTTTTTTTTTATTGCAATTTGTGTTTGCAGTGCTCTTTGACATGCATGTCTGTAATGCTCTCAAACAGAAGAAACACTGTCTGTTTTCAAATTTTGTAAGGTCCCCTAGGTGGTGCCACAGAGAGCCATCAATAAATCTCTCTGTCTGCTGAGCATGCGTGCATAGACACACACACACACACACACACACACACACACACACACACTACAGACACAGGCAGACACAGGGAAAGAAAAGCAAGCGTGTTTGGGTCTAGTCCAGCTGGCTGATTGTGACGTCACCCCCTGCAAGCCCTATTTTCCAGGAAAGATTCATCAGATCATGGGCATCCCTGAGCCTCTCTGTGCACATTCTACAAGCGGCACCATATGGCAGCGTCCTAAACCAGCGCACAGAGGAGCTTAATGATAGAGCGGATGTAATGTGCATAGGCAGGGGGGTGGTAGAGGGTTGATGGGAGTGTGTGTGTGTGTGTGTGGGGGAGAGGGGGGGGGTGGAGAGAAAAAGAAAAACACTCATCACATCTTTAGGCTGGGACGGCAGTGTGAGGTCAGTTGAGAAATGGGGTGGGATTGAGAAGAGTGTGACTAGACAGATGTCTGTCCACAGTAACAAGCAGGTTGTCATTAGACTCCAGTGCTGAAATTATGCACTGTGAACTGTCAACCCAAAACGACATGTGGGGCCTTGCAGCAATTGACACAAAGCTGAATGCATGAAATTAAATTATTTATTCAAAACAAGCCAAAATTGCAGCCTCTCTCGTGCAAAGATTTAGCTGCAATACAATATCATTAATATTATCATAGTAGCAGTATGGGTAACATCAGTCATTAAATAAGTGTCATGTCATGATTTTCAAACACAAAATAGAAGCAGTGTACGAACGAGATCAGGATGTTACATAAAGTGGCATGTTGGGTTGTCAGCTCTGCTTTTCAGCCGACTTAACGAGAAGTGATGCTGGCAGAGGGAGGAGTTGGGGGGGGGGGGGGCACACACCTCCAAAAAATATGTTCACTAAGGACCCATTCCTCTCGGCAAATACACACAGCTGCTTGCTCCGGCTCCAAGGAAGTGTCCACACAGCCGGGCCCTGGCCCTAATTAATGTTTACCCAGCCTGATTCAACCGCATGACATTTTCATGATTCTCTCTCTCACTGTCTGTCACAGCCTGATCCCTGAACAATGCCTTCCCTACCACCTCAAAACACACACCGACGCACACACACACACACATACACACATGCACACACAGGGCAGTGTGTTTAGCCTTAATTGCAGCGATCCTTGTTTGAATGTGAACACATGGTTGGAAATTTGTTGTTCAGTCATAATGAATTTAGCATCACCAGAATCTAGTTATTTTATACGTACACATATGAACTGTATACAGTATATCCTCCACACTGAGTGAGTGCGTTTATTGTTGTGTATCACCCAAAGTGCTTGTTTCGAAACATGGACACAGACCAGATGATTTTTTTTTTTTTTAAACAATTTTCGCCCCTATCTGTAAATCCACAGACGGCAGTGTCCATGAATCATACAAATTCCAGCAAGGTTGAGCCGATGTGCGAATGAGGCAGGAAGGTGCCGACACCTAACCCAACAGTGACAACAGACACTCCTCTCAAGACTCCATTGCCCCCTTAGTGGTCAGGTGGGGACAGAAGGACCTGGGGGCAGCATGGGGGGGTTGGGTATGAGATGGGGGGGGGGTTGGTGGTGGTGGAGGTGGTGAGCGTGATTGATGGAGTTGTGGTCGGTCTATAAAGGTCTGCCAAGAGAGCTGGGAGATAATCAGAGAGAGGGCGTCCACTGTCTCACCCCTCCCTTGCTGGGTGGGGAGGAGAGAGAGAGAGATGAAGGAAGGGAGGAACAGAGAGAGAGAAAGAGAGAGAGAGATGAGTCTGAGCTGGCTCCGAATTATGAAGCAGTCAGGAAGGCTGATGATGAAATTCTGAAGGTCGGCCGTAACAAGAGCCACCTTACAGGGGTCAGCACCTCTCCCTTGCTATGTGTTTTGTTTTGCGCGACCCCCTCCTTTCCAACAAAGCATCACCTCCCCACCTATACGTGTGCCTAGGGCAGGATTGAGGAGAAAGGGGGAGTGTGTGTGTATACCTGCACATGTGTGTGTGTGTTTGCACGTAAGTTTTGTATGTGTGTGGTGTGTGTGTGTGTGTGGGGGGTTTCGTTACACTCCTGTTTATCTGCTCCTGACCTCCACCCAGCAATTCTGCTCTTGATAAGAGGAGGGTTGGCCTCATAATGTGCTCGGCAGCTGATATCAGCCCTGTATCCTTGTGAAATTGATTACCGGGGGCCTGGGCGGCGCGCAAAATATAATAAATAAAGATGACACAAACACACACACACACACACACACAGACACACAGACGGAGGGACAGGCTGATGGGCAACACCGCCTCGGCAATTACCCGCTGCCCACTTAAAACAGGGGTCGCCAAGGGCAGGTGGGGAGGGTGGGGTGTGCACAGGGGGTGGGGGGATGTTGGCGGAGGAGTTATGGTTATTTCTTATTCTCTATGAAAGGGATGAGGCACACAGAATAGTGTATCATGCAGCCTGCTGTGTGTGCATGTGTGCGTGTGTGTGTGTGTGTGTGTTTGCAAAGTGTCTTGTTTTTGAGCAGAAGACATCCACATCCTGCTAACAAGCATGGCCGCAAATATTTCTCTTCCAAAAAAAGTGTGGTAGATTGCACAGATCTGTATCTCTGGCAGGTATGCCCTGCAACCTCAATAGCATATCTCTGATTTGTCCCCCTCACAAGATGATTATACTTGCCACAGGGCATATATCTATACCGCTGATACAAAAGATATGGCCACACCAAAAGCTACGCTCCGCTACGTTCCTTAGACTCACTGATGTTCCAAATTATACTGCTACACGCGCTGGAAAAATAAAGGTCATGCGAGTCGTGTCCCTTTGACCTTAGGTCATTATCATGCAGATGTCGTAGGCTCAGGTCTGGGCGGAGCCTACACTCACTCCCAAACAAAAACATTTGCAAGGCCCCTTGTCACATCTTATGCTGGGATTTTGTCGTTAGCTTTTGAAGGCGTGTGAGGCACCATCGCCGCGTTGGAGACAGGAGACTGGTCTGTAGCCCACCGCACAGTGCATCTCTGAAGGCTAAATAGAGTCATCAAGGGGCTAGAGGGGGGTGAAATGGTGGAGGTAATTCTGATAGCCCCTCATGACTGTGGCAATTTGAGTCACTTACAGTAGTGCCCTCCATTAATGCCCGGCTATTCAGAAGAGGCCATTGAGTGGAACAAAGGCTGCGTTATCGCGTGCATGACGCACAGCGGCTTCCATTCTGGTCAGCGGTCTTCCTGTTGTCCTCGTGGCGGAATGTCACAGGATAATGATCAAGGACGCAGACGTGGGACTGTGACAGGGCACGCCTCGGAAGCGCTCATACTCATACATACAGCAAAAGCACATCATTCTCCTCTCACAGCAGAGTGTGTGTAGGACTAGTCTCTGAGAGGAGGCTAATATATATTATTATACTGTAGGACAGCAGCTCTTTTACAACCCGGGCTTCTTTATCTGTGGGCACAGGATTTTTTTTTTTAGCTTTTCTTAAACACTATGAAATCTAATGGTAAATCTTGGTGACGGTAATGTTTTTTTTTTGTTTATTAAACCCGTCCAAACATGTCCTTTGTTTTAACTATTCCTTCAGAAAGAATATTTTTTTCACAATAGTTCACAAAAGTCCATATGCTTAGTCTCTTAAGCATGTTGTCTGAGGACCTCTTTGTGGCCTTTTTTTATGGGTTATCATTTATGTGCGGGGACATTTATTAATTGGGGAGATGTCCTCCAGCCCCTCCTGAGTTGGTGTGGAGGTCATTGTTGGGTCCCACCTTTGGGTTGACCCTGGCCTGTCAGTGACCTGTGAGAGGACAGACTCATGTTTACTGTCTGATGGCCCCTGTAACGTCCAGGGCACAGCAGGGCCCGCCCAGCACCCCCCCCCCCCCCTTTCTCTCTCTCTCTCTCCCTCCACTCTCATTTACTCACTCACCCACTTGCTCACTCAATCACTCACTCACTCACTCATTCATTCATTCATTCATTCACACACTTTAATTTTGCTCCTGCTTAACTTCATTGTATAATCACATTGGTTATCTCTCTTTCCTTTTGCTCTCATTCACTCACTCACTCCCTGTCTTTCTTTCTCTTGCTCCTGCCTAACTTCTATAGCGGCATATTGGCTTTCTTTTCTCCTTTTCTTTCCCTTTGCTCTCATGCTCACTCATTCTCACTTGCTGTCTTTCTCTCTCCCGCTGTATGTCTTGTTCTTCCCCCTCTCTGTCTTTCACTTCCCCCTCCCCCCTTTCTCCTCTCTCTCTCTATCTCTCTCTCTCTCACACACACACTAACCTTACTCAGTCAATCAGCCCCCTCTCTCTTTTCCCCTTTCTCCCTCTCTGCATATCACTCTCTTCCTCCTCTCTCTGTCTGCCTGCCTTTTGCACATCCACTTGAAAGTGGTGCCATCCTGAGGCACTTGACAAAGGAAGCTGACCACCATTTCCTGCTGTCAGAGTCTGGGCTAAGAACATTTGCATTGTTTTGTTTCTCTCTGTTGTTCTCTCATTGTTTAGCATGTTTATATATTTTTGTTATCAGTTTATAAATGTAATTGTTGCTTTTCCTTTAGAAGTCTGTAGGTCACACCATCACTGGCTGTGACTTTGTATACTTTCCCCCCCTTTTTTCAGATGTCTACTGATTCCTGTTTGAGCCACAAAAAAATGGCAGCATGCACACAACAAAGTAAGTATTTGCACACTGATGTATTCAAATATTTATTTTATGAGTTGAGTTTTATGAAGTTGATGCTAACTATGTAAAATTATTTCTTCTGAGGAAAAAAAAAAAAATAGTTCCAGTTTAATCCAGGTAATGTGAGGCAGAGAGGTGCTCCCCGCCAGCCTAATGTGAGTGTAGAGAGTGCCCCAGAGATTTGGCACTGGCTGTTTCAATGAAGAAATCTGTATTGCTGTTAGCTGCCAGGCAGACCTTTGTATCCATTTGTTCCACTCGCCTGCCCCTCAATGAGTTTAATCAGCTGAGAAAAAATGGTGAAAGGGGTGTTGCCCAACCCGCCCATACCTAAGAACTCTTGCGTCTCTCTCTCCCTCTCTCTCTCTCTTTCGCGCTCGAACACACACACACACACAGACACACACACACACACACACACACACACACACACACACAAACGCACACTTTCTCACTCAGAGCGGCTCCACACCACACACCCACCCATCCCCATTCTCTATGCATCAGTGTGAAGAGTTGAGGGTCTCCCTCTCCCCTGTTGCCTCGCGGATTATCAAGTACACTTCAATTACTGCCGATCGATACACTTCTGGCTGCAAAGGGGAGGGCGAGGGAAATTAGACAGACTTTGGGCATGGCTGTGACTACAAAGCAATGGATTAACACTGATATGCATCTCTTCATTTACATCAGGGATGGGCCCACTCCGCCCCCCTGCACACTGCGCCCAGCTCTTCGGCTGTGGACGCGCACTCTCACACGGACTTTAATTGAAAGGTAATTGAAAGGCGACTTTTTGAGAGATTGCTTCTTTAAGTGCTCGGCAAGGTGAGGGCAGGCCTGTCATATACTGTAGGGGGGATTAGGGCCTGCTGGGCTCCTAGCAGCTCTAAGCAGGGTCTCAAACCCACACTCTTCATCTGCCGCACAAAGAATAGAGAGCCATTTATTTCAGAATGGATGTGTTTAGCCCTGTGTGTGTGTGTGTGTGTGTGTGTATGTGTGTGTGTGTGTGTGTGTGTGTGACTGTGTGTGTGTGTGTGTCAAAGGGTGAAAGGGGGCCTGTGTGTGTGTGTGTGTGTGTGTGTGTGTGTGTGTGTGTGTGTGTGTGTGTGTGTGTGTGTGTTGCAGGACTGACGTAATGCACACTAATGTTATCACATAGCCTAAAATGAGTAAGACAGACGCGCAGATGAAGATGTGGGAAGTGCAAATTTGATGACCATGATCCAAATTCAAACTGATAGCTACTGGGCAGCAGTAATGATGTGTGCAATTACAGTTCTAAATTTATAATTCATACATGGTGTGACGGATTAATCAGTTCGCACACTCACACAAAAGAGAGAGAGAGAGAGAGAGAGAGAGAAAGAAAGAGATTAAATGCAAATCAATTTGAGCAAAAATTAGGAATCATAAAATTAAAACTTTTATTCTAGGAATTTCTTTTTCGTGGTCCTTGCAATTATATTCCCCTCAAAACTGTCCACCTCTCAACCAAAGCACAAAAACAACAACAAAAAAGAAAGTGATAAAAAAACTGTGGAAGAGGAATGGAGTGAGGGAAATGAAGCACAAAAAAAGAAAGTAAAAGTGGAGGAAGAGATAAGAGCAGTCCAGGTCCCCCAGTGGATACGTGTGAAGGTCTCCAGTGCCTGGCCTCAGGTCATGTGCCCTTTCCCCCCCCCCACACCCAGCACCCCCCACCCCCCATCCTTTACCCCCCTCTCCGCAGAGGCAGTAAAAACACTCCAACACCTGGGTCTCTCTCCCTGTCTGTGCATCCGGGCCTCGGCGGCACACAGATGCTGGCTGTTTATCATTCGCACAGACACATGCCTCATAATTGTGCTCGGGAAATAGAGAACAAGAGAGGGAGAGAGAGAGAGATAGAGAGAGAGAGGGAGATAGAGATAGAGAGAGAGAGAGAGGAACAAAATGTGCTCCCTAATTGAGAATAAAGGCTTTCAGGAAATGTGAAGCTTAGTGTTGGGAGATTTTAAATCTTTTGTTGACAGAGTAGTTTTAGTAATGCAGTGCTGTTTGCAATGTGAAAAAAATATTTTTATATTTATTTTTATTCACATTCCCTGGTGATGTGTGTGTGTGTAATGTCCTTATTATAATATGATTGAATATATAAAAACATATATTTTGAAACATCCATTTACATTTTACAAATTTAAATTTTCAGTTTGCGAACAATTATGGGTATTGGGCTAGCTATGGTGCTTTTAGGACAAATCTATGCAGTCTGTGTATTATGTAAATAGTGACACAGAAACAATAGACACACACACATACACACACACACACACACACACACACACACACACACACACACACACACACACACACACACACACACACACACACACACACAAACACACATACATACACAAACAATGTAGGCCGAGTCCATCCTTCAGCAGAACTGAGGCAGAGCAGCCCAGTGTCCCCTCATCAATCATTACTCAGCGAGTTGGTCAATGTATCTCTCCCTCTGCATTAACGTAATGGACAGCCAGTGGTGTGGCTGTGTGAAATTAAAGCCAATTTTCGTAGATGACTTGAAGATGGAGGCGGAAAGAAAGAATAAAGTCTTACCCAGTCTATCAAGGGATGATGGTCTAATTCAACAACAAAACAAAAAAAACGATTACACTCCTGTTTTTTTTTTCCTACATAAAATTACCATTGCCCTATAAGAGATGGGTAGAGGAAAAGTGGGGACACTGACTCCTGGAGTATTCAGTAGGTTTGTTGTGATCACTTTAATTTAGTTGTATCAGCCAAAGGGGCCTTGGGTTACAGGGCCCAGTGATCCGTATCCTCTTCGGTCCTTCCCAGGTCAGCATCCTATTACCCTGCCCTAGACGGAGCAAGAGTGCATTTTCAGAGTATTATGCTGCAGCCTCTGGAATGGTCTGTGCCTCCAAAATAAAGATGCCTCTTTGGTGAAAGCCTTTCTCTCTCTCTCTATCTCTCTCTCTCTCTCTCTCTCTCTCTCTTCCTCTCTATCACTCACTCACTTCCTCACTCACCCCCAACCCCTCCCTTCACCCCTGTGTCCCACACCATCCGCTACCCCACCACGGACCCCCATCCATCCCACCCTCCCACCCTCCCTCCAGCCCTCAAGCCTGCCTCCCTCTCTCTCTCTCTCCCGCTGCAGTCTCTCCTGCCAGCTCCCACGGTTCGTCTTTGGAAATGATCCGTCCCTGAGCGTGCAGCGGAGCCACTCCATGTTCACATCCCCCAAGGGGGCTTCCTGCCTGCCCACTACCCCTGCTTTCCTTTGTCAGCCAAATGGATACCAATTAAATCAACTGTTCTCCAATTAGGATTTGGAAGAATCTATCTTGTTCAGTGTTCGAAATCCCAGGGCCTGACTCCTATCTCTCTCTCTCCCTCTCTCTCTCTCTCTCTCTCTCTCTCTCTCTCTCTTTCTCTCTCTCTCTCTCCATCTCTCATTCTCCCTCTCTCTCTCTCTCTTTGCTGCTCTCTTTCTTTCTCTTACTAGTGTTCCTGGAATCAGTTACCGAGAAAGAGAGAGTAGTTATTTCCTGCAATACGATACCCCTGGGTCCTTTCCTTCTGTCTGTTTGCACAATATGTTAATAGAGTGTTTTGCTAAACATTAGCTGATATTGTATATTGAAGGCATTTTATACACTGGCGTTTTGCACTGTAAAATGACTTTTCCTGACCCTAACTTAATCATGGTTTAGACGCATTAACCAATTTGTAAAACTAATGGTCATGATCTGACACTAAAAAAAAACTCTAATGCACATGTTTACATAAATCCTACTACCTTAAACATCGTTTTCTTGCAGAACAATTTGCTTAGCACTGCACATTAGTAAAACTGGTAATAGACCAAAATAACAAGAACAATAAAATAGTGAAAATAAACTGTATGAGTAATTGAAATGGCTAAATATTGACTCTTGTTAAACACCCATAAATAAACTCACAAGTGCAGAAATGGAGACCCTTTTCATGATTAATAAAAAAGAAAGATTTTTTTTTGTGGGGGCTACCTTTTTTTGAAGACATAGCTATCGAAGTGCTTGGATGTGAGCCACGTCATTATTGCCTATTAGTCGTGTTCAGAAAGTATGCCCCCATTGTGTTCCTTATGACTGGGCAACACCCCCTCCCGCCACTCGAAATCACATCCAGCTAAACAAACCACCCAGTCGAGCTTCCTGTGGTGCGCTGATTCAAATCCCAGGGCCCAGGCAGGCGAGCAGAGGAGAGGAGAGGCCTCTCCAGTTCCTGTTGGGCCTACTCCTCTAGCCCTTCCATGGCCACAGTCATGGCTCTCCCAGTGCTGTCAACACTGCTGCTGTGTCTGCTGTTGTGGGCTGTTGCTGCTGCCCACTCTTTTCCCCTTGTAGATTAATGAAGATTCCTTCACTGTTTTGTAAACTTGTCAAAACAGCGCACAGGTTTTAACGCTTCGCATGCCCCGGTTTACATTAGACCCCCCCCCCCCCCCCCCCCTCCCTTCGCCACCCCCCACCCCCTCCTTTTTTGTCTGCTCTCTGCGCTATGATATCGTGTAGGAAGCATAGGCCCCTGGCTGTTACCGTACGACATCCATCTCACGGAAGTGTGCCTGCAGGCTTTGTGTTAATAACGCTGTTTAACAAACACCATTCCTGCTGCAGTAACAGAGCACTGAAGTGTCGCCTCGGTTTAGTGTGGAAGCTGACAAATTTTGATATTTATCTCAGAGGAGTAATTCACGATCCAATACACAAGGTTTACATATCAGTTTGGTGGTAAGAGGTGCGGTTAAAGAGAGAGCAGCAGGTGGTCCTGCAGAATAGAAGACACTCCATAACATCAACAGAGAGAGAGAGAGAGAGAGAGAGAGAGAGAGAGACGGGGGGGGGGGCATAATGTCATCTACAAGAGCTGCTTATATGTAATGCAATAACACTGTCATTTTAAGAATAACAGATCTGTACGCTGGCCTGGTTAATTCAGTTGTATCATATTTTGACCTTCTCAATTCTCATTTCTGCACATTGGCATTCTAGGGAATTAATAAAGGGCAGCAACGAGAGGTTGTAGTTTTAGCTGAAATCAATAGCATCATTTTCAGATCTAGACGCATTTTAATACCTTGCATTCAATTTAGACTCTGCCTCAACATGGAAGAGTATTATAGAGAAAATAATTATCGGAAGAACTATTCAACTATGATAGACATATATTTTACCTTGAATAGTTTAACAAGAGATACAAAATTCATCATAAACCATGCAGTTGTGTGAATTTGTAACAAAAGTGAATTTGAAAAAAAAGTCAGACAGCACTCCTAAATCCCTGCACTCCTTCTCAGAAACCGAAAGAAACAGAAATGACAGCCTAATATTGTCAGACATTCCATCTCATTCAGCGCCCAGGACAATGTGCTAATACAGTTGCTTAGATGTTGATCTCTGTTCAGAGCCTTGATGGCCCCCTACCTTTGGTTTGTCATACGCCTTCACGATTAGAATGGAGCCAGATTGTGTGCCCACAATAAAGGACCTTTTAAGTCCATTATGGAACAAAGATGGTTAGTGACATTGTGCAACAAGAGATTGACCTCCGGTGATCTTGCTCTTCTTGGATCAGGGTTCCTAGGCTTTTTTTCTGGGGATGGGGGGTGGGGGGGCGCCAGGATGTGAAGAGGCAGTGTGGGAGGGAACATGGGAACTAGATCTCCCATGTTTCCAGCTGCTCCCTCTCTCCCGCTCCCGTGACGTGACCGCGACTTCTCAGCGATGTCGGGACATGGGCCTCGACGCGCCCGTCAGAACAAGGAGGCAGCGTGAGGGAATGTCAAAATATCCAGCCCCTGATTTACCACTCAAGTGTTTTTCTTTTTTTTCTTTTTCCTTTTTTTTCTCACAGAGGTTTATGATTCTAGAAATAAACGCTAAAAGCATCGCCGTTAAATGTTCCATTTCACAATATTTGTCGTCCTAGAGCAAAGATGAGAACATTAAGACAATGACACCATAAATCTAGATGCACAAAAAATAAGGTTATGTAAAGATTGCAGTGCTAATATTAGACCGCAAAAAGAAAATATATGTATTTCAGCCTGAAAAACTTGACTCTATGCCTATTTCAAGTCACCTCAGCGTGTGGCCTCATGAATAATAGGTCTCTGCACGTCTGTCAATCCATACAGACTATAAATCAATCATTTGATTGAGTCTTTCGGCAGGCTCGCTGTCACACAGCACTGGGGATGTCTGGGGTATAATCATTACAGATCAAGAGATATTTTAGGCCAACCAAAATAACATCTGTCTCTAGACATCCATGAACTCTGCGAGCCCTCAAAAAGCCCTGTACCTCACAGCTGAACTCCGAAACTCTCCAGTCAGGAAACGATCTGATTGTGAATTTAATGAACCCCAAAGTACAGCCGTTGTTATTCCAGCTGTATTTTGAGGCAGGTCCTGAAGTGTATAAACACTAAAAATAAATATTCACCGGTAGTGTAAAAGCAGGGTAAATATAGACTGATTGATCCGTTGAACAGCACTAAATGCCTACATAAATGGTTCATGTTGTTTCATTTTATTGTTTGAAAACAGGATATAGTGAGTTTATTCTGTTTTTTATAATATTGCTTGATGTGAAAAGAAACATTGTTTGCTAATTTAACGAGTGCTAAGTGTCTATTTTAATGTCCCCTCTTCATCACATTTTATGGCTACTCTTTTTTTGACCTCCGCCACACACAGCTGATGTCCCCGTTTTATGTAAGACAAATAAATGAACAATCACTGTATTTTCCACTGAGTAATTCCAAAGAGAGAGAAAAAAGAAAACAATTAAAAAGCCCTTCTTCTTCCAAACCAGACGATTCCCACGCATTTTTTGGCAAGAGAACCCCTCTGACAGTCTCCAGAGGGCTCGCTTCTTTTCCAGTCCGCGAGGAACTTGTCAGGAAAAGATCTACATTTCCCAGAGTGGAGTGTGGGCGAGAGAGAGAGGAGCAACACAAAAAGACAGGACCAGCAGGGTGAGTGCATGTTGGGGGTGGGGATGGGGATGGGGGTAGGACAGATAGAGAGAGAGTTCATAGAAAAAAGACGCTAAGAGATGGTGAGATGGGAAGAAAAAAAATGAGAGATTGGCGATATCTTGATATGTGTGAGGCAGCCTTGAGCCTGTCAGGCCTTGAAAGGAGAAGTCAGGTTTGGGCCGGCTGAAAAGAAAGGGGGGAATATGGAGGCCACAAGTCTGTCAGGACCGTCATCAGCGCACTTTGTCTTGGGCCCTTTTCGGGAGACAAAATAGCCTGTATTAGTGCAAAGAATGAACAGTGACCTGAGCTCCCCCCTCCACACCCCTCCAATAATCAAGCCTTTGTTCTTGACGTGCATGAGGACCAGGGGAGCAGAAGTGCATAGCTAATCAGTTTAACCCTCCCAGATACCCGCTTGACTTTTGACAGTTTCACATGATCTGTGGCTGACAGCAGTGCCAGGGCTTCTGTGCAGAGCACCATAGCCTGCAGTACAGCAGGGCCAAAAAGCCCCGACCCCGCTGCCACACTGACCTGCCAGGTGACACCGGTGCCCGAGGGCTGGCTCAGGGCTCGCACACAATAGCCGTCTTTTGGACAGCTCCTTAAAGGCCCTTGAGCAGGCAGTTGTATCTCCCGAGATGATATTATCTTTATTCTAATGAAGTGGGAGGAGGGTTTTTTTTTTTTTTTACATCTTTTGTTTTTTCATCCAGGCTGAGTTTTTGACAGTTTGACCTGTTCGGGATGGGCTAGGTCAGTGGCAGCTTCACCAGGGTCAGGGAAAGTGACAAGAATGTCAAAACTGATTTTGGCAGATGGACAAGCAACAGGTTTGGCTTTTCGGTGTTTTATTCTGTTTTCAGACGGCATAATGAAATGAGACAAATGTGGGTTTGCCGGCAGCTGAGAGCTAAACTGTGCTTTTTGCAAATGAAAAGAAAAAATAGAATTGCAATTAAGGGGCCATTACTTGCCACCAGTGGTTCACACGTTTAGCATCGGTATAAATTTAGTTTGATCCACCTTTATTTTCACTTCAGCAGTCACGTCAAGTTTAGTTATAATTGTATGCACAAGACACAAAAACAGGACATAAAGATAGGATTTCTCATTTGCAAGGCCAATCAACAAACTTAAAATGTTTCTTCTCAAACAAAATTTAGGTTTTAACAAATTAAGGTTAAACTGAGCCATTTTCATGTTTGACCATTCCACAGTTAGTAATCGTATACTATATCCACATAGCACTGCTATAAAATATTGGCTTGCAAGAACAAAACTTTGCTGAAATTACAGACATGCCTGGAAAAAAAACATGTTCAGGGAATTATCGTCACTAGGTTTGGTGTCTTCTTCTATAAGCCTATTTTTCCCACAGTGTAATCTGCCTAGTGAAGCCACTGAAATTAAATGGTGAAATTGTGCCACCCCTAAGCCCTCTCTCTCTCTCTCTCTCTCTCTGGCCACCAGTGCACGGCCTGTCGGTGGTCTCCAGCCACCAAAGGCCAGAGCCCTTCAGTTTGTCTTTATTAGGCAACAAGCAGCTTTAATCAACACTGGAGGAGTCCCATGCCTTCCTCTCCTCTAATGCGCCATTAAGGTCCATTCAGAGTGACTGAACAGTTGTCACACAAAGTGGAGAAGCATTGAGTAATCAATGGTAGTTAAGAACTGTAATTTATCACCTTGCCACGGCCAGGGGCTCAGCGTCACCAGGCCTCCCCTGCCTCAGGGTGACAGCAGAGGCTGGTGGGGGTGGGGGGGTTGAGGGGTATAGGTGCCGTGGCCATGGTGTTGCCGCAGGTCGGGCCACAATTACTCTTCATCTAAGGTGCCGTGCACACCGACTGACACAGGCACAGTTCAATTGCGGCATTATCTGGGTATATCAATAATGTGGAATTAAAAGCGATTGATTTTTGCATGGGTGTTTTTCTTTGCCTTCTCTTTTCCTCTTGTTGAATAGTTTCTTATTACTGAGGAAAAGAGGAGAAAAATATATAGGAGATTCTCACTCTTTTGAGCAGGATCAAGTAAGTTGATTTTTTTTTTTGTACAGTATTTCTACAATTGAGTCTACATTTAAAGCATGTCAATATTCACTGTAAAGTGAATACACATCTAGTTCTCCCTCTAGTGTTTGAGTACTGTAGTCTTTCTACTTGTCCTGCTTCTTATTAAAAAAGGGAGGGGGGGGGGGGCTTAGTCACATTGTGCCCACTACGTCACCCAGCAAGGAGAGGAGCAGGCACCCACAGTCCTCTGCACACTTACTGTCTCAAATACAGATGTAAATAGAAATAGAATGAGAGTGTGCCATTCCAAATGTTCACATGCCATATTGAGGCAAAAAATATAAAATTTCAGGTTGTGGCAGGTAAAAATGTGAAAAAAAATATATATTTTTATATAGAAAACAGCTAAATCTACACAACCTCAAAACAGCTGTCAATGAGACAGCCTTGGCACAACAAAACTGATGCAGAAAATGTTATCAGAGATGGAGGAGGGAGAGAGAAAGAGAAAGAGAGGAACCTCTAGGCTCCAAGGACTGATATTTCAGGGATAAGTGAGGCCATGGAGAATGTCACACTCTGCACAGCCTGAGAGACTGAAAAAAAAAAACAGTAAGCAAAGTAAAGAGGCCTACTGGAAATTGCCATGGTAACACACTAAAAGATTTTGTTGACATGTTTTTAACCTTACTGATACTGATGTAATTAAGGCAGCATCTCACATTAGCCCACAAAAAGTTTTGCGTGTCTGTTTTCTTTGGGGGTTTTAATGTATTTTATTTTTCCTCTCAAAAAAGGTATTCTCTCGTGTATTTCTTGTAGTGAAGTGCTGTTAGTCTGTGGTATTTTGTAAAAGGCTTATCTTTGTGGGCTACCTCTCTTAAAAGCTGTCTTTTTTATAAGCTATTTAAGTGCAAAAGGCAATATATATATATATATATATATATATATATATATATATATATATATATGTATGTATATATATATATCCACCAGACGCCATCTGTCATAAACATCCACTCAATGCCAACGTGATACTTTACAGATAGACAGGGATGGTCCCTGCAGTTCAGAATTGCACGCTTGAAAATTGCTGGAATGTACCGAAGTACTATTAGCTATAATAAGAAGTGATTTGTTGGTCAAACGCAAAGGTTGAACTCTGTGCATAGGGGATGTGGAGGTGAGGCTTGTAAGTCTGCTGTGTGTTGCCAACTGTATAAATTGCATTAAGAAAAGGAGGTCAGCTGTGGAGCACTGGATAAAAGACTTAATTTTAGTTTGATTGTGTCCTTCCCCTCTGTTTGTGTCTCGTCTCTTAATTTAGATTAAAAATATGTCATCGGGCAAATAACACAAGGGGGCCTAATCGGGAAGCTGCATGGTCAGACTGAGAGCAAAGAGAGAGTGGAGACAGAGAGAGAGAGAGAGAGAGAGAGAGAGAGAGAGAGAGAGAGAGAGAGCAGAGAGGGTGAGAGGGAGAAAAAAATGATGCCACGCAATTGCCCACAAATCACAGTGCACATGAACAGTCCAAACAGCCATGGAGGGGAGGTGGGGCAGGGGGTGAGAGAAAAAAAAGTTGAAAAGGGGCCAAAAAAAAAAGAATAAGAAAAATTTCAATTTCAGGAGCATTATTATTTTCATTAATCATAGCAGCGCCGTCACCTCTCTCCTTATGCCTTAGCTGGAGATCTATTATACGGTCCATTTAGCTCCCACCATATTACCTCATATGTTTTCCTGGTCGACCAAATAAGACTTAAGAGATAAAACAATTTACTGTTCATTATGAGGCATGTCACAGGAATCAATCTATTAACCTGCGTTAACTGGGCCGGGTGGGAAGGAGCTCAGGACCCGCGTAGCTGCCGAGGGAAAATGGATATTTATATATTATATGTCCGAGATCATAAAGAGAGGGTGGGCATTTAATACCCTCCCCTCCCTTCCCCTTTTGCCTGCTCTGCCCTCTCGTCTACCCACCGCCCGGTGGATGGCTTTATTTTCCTGGTGGCCAAGGCACCCTCCTCGCCTTCACACAGCCTCTGACCTGTGAAAGATTCTAACAAATTAGCTTCTATTGTGGAGCCAAAGGTGCCATCAATGAGTGGACGCTCGGCTGAGCCTAAAGTATGATGGGAGAAGCGGGCGACAGTGCAGAGAGCCTTGACGTGATTGAATTAACCCTTTGTAGGAAGTGTACTGATAGGGGAGAGGGGGGGAGGGAAATAGCTGAGAGGTTTAGGAGCTGCCAGGGCCAGTTTGATGAGAAACAGGTGCCCACCAGTCTTAGGACTCTGCTGAATGTCTATTCACAAACGTAATGATGCTTCTTTTGTTGAATATCTTTTGTTGGGAGAACGAGATCGCTCTCATTCTGTCTCTCTCTTTCTCTCTCATTCTCTTTCCCTCCTATTTGTCACTCCTCTCTCTCTCTCTCTCTCTCTCGGTCTGTCTCACTCACAGTGACACACACACATTCTCTCTCTCTCTCTCTCTCTCTCTCTCTCTTTCTCTCTCTCTGTTCACTTGCCCGTTTCCATTACAACATAGAAAAGATATCAAAATGATTGTCCTTTCTTTGTCAATATCTAGGCTGTAAGTTGGGGAAAGGAATTGTTTGTTTGTTTGTTTGTTTTGATCATTTTAGAGTGGTGGTTATTGATTTGTCAACAATTTTGCCATTTTACTTCCTATCATCCTGCTTTGTTCAATAAATGCCAACCTACCCAAAACAATGTTGATATAACCCAACTCGACCTTGACATATGGTCTTAGCTATGTATGTGAAGATATGTACGTATGTGTGTATTTATGTTGGTGCACATTTGTTTTAATTGTGTGTGTGCATGTGTGTTTTAATTGTGTGTATGTGTGTTTACTTTGGTGCACATTTATCCGTGTGTGTGTGTGAGAGAGAGCCCTGTGTGTGTGTGATAGAGAGAGAGTGAGAGAGAGAGAGAGAGAGAGAGAGAGAGAGAGAGAGAGAGAGAGAGAGAGAGAGAGAGAGAGAGAGAGAGAGAATGTGTGTAGCCCCAATCAGTAGCAGTGTACTCCTCCAGGCCTGAACTTATTGACATATCGGAGTATTGATGAGCCTGAGAGCAGGTTCATATTTGTATGATAATGAATGTTTGAACTGTGTCTATAGGAGGTCACCCAATCACCTGACACCATCAGAAGTGTCTCAATAAGCAGTTTCCTATTAAAAAGGGGAAAGGTGAGAGTGTTTGTCCACTGCACATTAACCTTACAAGCTTGTGTGTTTGAATAATTTATTTCAACCCACGTAATCACTGCTTTTTTGTGAGTTCTTTTATGTTCTCAGTTCACCCATGTCAAATGACACTTGCAGCGCAAAACTCTCACTTCTATATTCTACAAGCTAATGTCTATGGTCGATCGATAGCAATATTAATTGCTTCAGTTCACAGTGGTGTTGCTAATCAGTTGTGACCCTTTAAATGAGTGAAAGCAATAATGTGGTAGTATGTACAAAGGAGATCAAGACAGAGAGAGGAGAAAGGGAGAATGGAGTCAAAAGTGCATCGTGACAAGAAACCAATGTGCTTTTTTCCCTTTTTTTGGCAGGGGCGGTTATTGGGGAGGGCTAGTGATTAGTGTTAGAAATAACATCAAACTGGGATTCATTAAAATAATTTTGAAATGGCACTAAACGAGCTGTGTCAGAGAGAGGGCCCTAGGGCATGTCAGTACAACTCCAATCTGTGCCCACCACCCCCTCCGCAACCCCCCCCCCCATCGCCTGTGCCTCCCCCACCTCCCCATCTGCATATAAACACTGCTCTTTCCACTTCGGCCATGACTGAAAGCCGCCTCAGGTGCCTTCCTGTGATTATATACAGGGGTGTACTCTCGCTCATCAAGATCAATAGGTGATACAATTACATTTTGATCTTTGTTCTCAATCAAAGCATTCGGTCATACATGCTTGTTTATCATTGATCAGAGGAATTGATCTGGGTGATGTTCATACATGTGTAAAAACAAACCAAGTTTGAGATGCATGCTTTGCAGTGCATTTTAATTTGATGAACAGACTATCCTTTTATTTCCTAAGTCAAACAGTAGACACAGTAGAACTGTGTAAAACATGTACAATATAATTAATGTAAACAATCATACATGCAGGAAGATAGAAAGAATAATTGAATGCCCTTTAGTGCTATTGAAGATGTACTTACAAATTCCTTCACATTGGGTAATGCAACTTAGGTGAGGGTGTGAACTTGTAGGGTGTACATTTTCATTATGACAGTTAACGTCTATTATCATCTGTCAAGGTCATTGTATCTGTGCAGTCTTAGACTCCGGTTAGCGAGAGCTGTGATCAGTTGTGAAAGCTTTGAGGTGAAACATCATGAGAAAGCGCTTTCATTCAAAGGCACACCAAGCTAACGGGAGCCATTTATAGATGCACTACTTAAAACACAACTTACCTGTCTGGCTCTTTTTTTTCTTCACTTGGGCTGAAAATACTGGAACAGTCTGATAATTGACTGATTTGACGTTTAAATTGCTTCAACTGCTTAACAATCAGTCGATCAGTCCCTGTAAATTATTAATGTCTTCACTTGAGACTGTATACCTGGTGTCCCAGCAAGCACATAAAAAATACACTTGTCCATGTGATATTTTTTCTCGTCTCCTCCCGCTTACAAACTCTTTATACCTGCCACTAAGTCACTCTGAAGGCAAATTTCATGCCCTCTAGCCAGTTGCCTGCCATAGATGTGACATCTGTCAGCTGTAGCTTACCACCTATTACCCAGGAATGTCATCAGGGGAACATAGCACGTGGGAGGATTCTGCCTGCTCCCATTTCTCCTTAAACTTCACAGGTTTCCACACTGACAATTAGGAGTTGTTGAAGCTTGATAAAGGGCAGGATTTTCAGTTGTCTCCCAGTCGAAGCAAAACAGCCAGAGGCAAATCCAGTGACAATCTAATTGTGTGATAAAAACGGGTTTTCACCTCCTTGTAGCTATCTTTGCAAGTGAAACCACCAACCTTAGCTTTACAATATTAGCCAAGTCTATTGCAGAGTAGAGGATGGATCAAAGTGAGAAAAGAAGCAAGGCTGCACTAAAGTGTAATGATGCCGGCCTCTGTAGAAACATCTTGGCCTTTAAATTGGTTAGTGTGGCTTAGTAATGAGACACATTTAGTGTGGGAGTGCCAAATATCAAATCTAGCTCAGGGTCATTACCTCAAATCAGCACAAGCCATCACAATGGTAAACAAGACATTCATACAAACACCCTCACCCCTAATCCCCTCACCATTATGAGCAAGTAGTTCATAGATGCAGGGATGTGGACAGAAGACATGTTTCAAACTAATTTATAACTCATTTGGTCAAATTTAACAACTCTAATGTGTAGGTTGGTTTCAGATATACAACAGTGCTATTTAAGGTTTATGTGACAGGCTCATGGGCTTTACACTGTAATATGGGCCACAGCGCTCTCTGCATTATCTCCATGGTAGTCAAAAGCATAATATGCTGTATCTGTCACCTGCCATGAACTAGAAACATGCATGAACTTATAAAATGCACATTTTAGCCTATCACATAAGTAAAGGCTCCCAGTAGGTATATGCTGTATATGACAGAGTCTGTCTGTAGGCTGGTAACACAATGATTAAGTGGCTGTTTTGTGAAATCAGATGTAAGGTGACTTTTAATCTTTAGCAGATCAAATCGCAGACATCATGGAGTGTAATGTCTAGACTTGCCCATCTTAGTGGAGTTCCAGCATTTCTGTAGGTTTGTTTTATCTTGTACTTAAAGTTTTAGGAATTTCAATTAACATGGATGAACAAAATGAAGATCAAACTAGGCGTGGGAACATTTTTTTATGTTCATATTCTTCATTTCCTTTTTTTCTTCTTAACAAGAGATAAAACTTGAGAAGCCAGTTGAAATAAATAATCTTGTTTACTTGAAAAGGTTAAATAAGCAACAGAGCACTAATCCAGTTTGCATGGTGGAATGTTGAAAGAAAATAGCAATATTTCTGCTAAGAGTTCCCACAGCAAGAGGACAGTGCACATTTATTTTTTTGCAGAACTGGGAAGGTCATCTCTTGTGATATTCTTATTTATTAATTTACTGCTGCCATAAATTCATATCTGTAGATGTCTGTTTCAACTTGGGAGGTTGGGTGAAAACACATTCCACAACAGGATAAGAAAGACATTTTTTGGTCTGTCAGTAATTTTATTTTCTTAACCTTGAAATGGAGCACTTGGACAACTCCAGTGTGTGGGTACGTTATAAATCATGTCTGCTGTCCCACACAGACCACACTTAAAATGTCGAGCTCTGTTTGAACCCGGTGTGATCAGTTCATCAGCCAAATACTCATCCAGCTGTAAGTACGCATTGGAACAAAAGCCCTGCTCTTGGTAGGTTCAGGGGAGTAGATGCTATCACCAGGCTCACATTATTTCTCGTTCCTTAGGCCATAGCTCTACGTAACAGTG
This sequence comes from Alosa sapidissima, assembly GCF_018492685.1. Lineage (NCBI taxonomy): Eukaryota > Metazoa > Chordata > Actinopteri > Clupeiformes > Clupeidae > Alosa > Alosa sapidissima. The sequence continues at coordinate 5,740,291 of NC_055967.1, forward strand.
TCAGATGTCTGTGTTAGTAAGCATCTTGGCCCTGAACTGTCTGTGACTCCGGTATTGCTTGAATGGAAGGCAGGCCACATTGGCAGTCACCCGCGCTGACTGTATGTTTTTTAGCCACCATTACAGCGCGCGGGCCGCGCAGAAGAGGGAACCAAATGCAAAGCATAACGATCAAAAGAGTTCAAAGGGCCGAGTGAAGTGCTGTTAAATAAAGAAATATATAAAAACAGCTTTTGACGCTGTGCTTTTAAGGTGGCGATAAGGGTTCTCTTGTGACTGGCAAATGTATTCAAACCCATGCTCCTCCAGATTCGAGGGAGAGTGCAGGACTAGAATGGGGAAGAAAATGAGTATGAAATGACCTTTTTGTGCGTCGGCAAATGTTGTGCATAGGTTTGAAGATGAGAGAAGGTGCTCGCCTAATCCCGACTCCTCCGCAATTGGTGTTGCAAATGTCTCCATCTGGGCTAATCTTCTCGGGCTCGCACGGCTTGGGGCCTTCAGAGTTAACCTGACATTTCCAGAAAATTAGCCTTTCAAGTGACCTGAGTGGCTCTCTGTGAATTTCTCGATAAGAGGGACAGATAGCTCCCCTCTTTATTTGTTTATTCAAGCTGACGTCAGGAGGCCCATTCTTTTTCTGCCAATACTGCATTTGTACCACGCATTTACCCAGTCAATTCTCGTCCCTTACTGTGAAATAAAAGGATCGCCTAACTGCATTCAAATCGGCTCCTTCAAATCAGTGAATTAAGTGAGTGCTGCAGTTTGACCATATATAGTAATTTTATTATAAAACCAAGTGTTATTTTTGTTCATTCTTAGCCCTTAAAACTTTTCCTCAATTCTTGGAATTTATGGCTTTTTGTATAATTTGTGCTTAATGTTTATAGTTAATTTGACAGCTAAACATCAACAATGAGCCATTATTATACTTTTATTATTTACATATTTTTATTATACACTTTTTACTATTTTTCTTTTTTTATGAGTTATAGGAGTACATCTTAGTTTACCAGTTACGCTGCACCCCATATATGTGACTAATAGTCTGCTCTCCTTGATTTGTAATGTGGCTAGTTTATAGACACTGGACGGTTGATATGATTCTTGTAATAGCTCAGGGTTGTCAGAGTTATAAAATGTGATATACATATTACTTGTCGAAGGGGGAGCTTCATTTTTTATAATCCCTGATTTTAACCCCCTTTTAAAAATGTAGTTTACATTTACATCCCATATGTTATATATCTGGGATCTAAGACCTTCACGGATGAGGCCCATCACTATGAAGTTGGGGGAGTTAGGGGGGGGGGGGGGTCTGAGGAGATGAGGCACATGGAAATGGGTTTGGATAGAAAATTAAGTTCAAAGGTCAGGCGGCCCGGTCTGAAGGGTAACAGCAGATGAAATGTGGCTATTTGTTTTAAGCCAAGACTGATTTCATCTGGGCTGGAAAAGGTCAATGTGACATGAAAAAGGGATTCATCTCCATTGGCGCTGGCTGGGCCGCTCGCTCTCGCCCTGCCTGTGTTTACTTACGTATTTACACTTGGGCTGGCTAAAGCACGCCATTATTCACTCTTCCAGCCTCCCTGCTTCTGGCCCCTTGCCTTATAAGTAAACACCTTCTCTTTGTTAGTATTTTTTTTTTGGGGGGGGGGTTCTGTTTTTGTTTTGGTGTTGTTGTCTTGCTTGAGTGTTGGACTTATGGACTTACTTAGGTAACTTAGCTGCACCGAAGGACAAGTCTGTTGTATTTTAGCTCATTCAGTATAATGAAGGTAAGGAGGCAAGAAAATAAAACATAAATGCCCCAACATCCCTTTCATCCTCATTGGCATTGTGGGGGCACATGTGGGGCTTTTGCTGAATGATATTCAACTATTATTGCAGGCAAACACTATTTAAAATGAGAATGGCAGAGGGCTGTGGACCTGAGCACAGGTTGAGTTTACCCAAGGAAATGCATGTACCTCCCTTCCCCAGGCTGCAGCCACACAAAAGGGAAAACACATAAAGGGGAGGGCATCCCGTGGCCCCTGCATCGCCTGTGGGGGACTGGGGGGGGGCAGAGAGGACACCGAGGTCAGAGCATCTTGATTTGTATCTGGCGTCCTGCGGGACAGGCAAATACACCAGGCCAATGCAAGTTACCTGCCCTTTAGCTAGCCTGCTGCACCCAAACAATAAGCCGGGGTACGGCTAGATGAATGAGAGCCGTGCTCACCCCTGAGCAACAGCACTGCCAGGGGAGTGGGGAGGAGCAGGTGGGGTGGGGGAGAGACTGCCTTTGAACAGAGACACAGCAAATTCTCCAGAATGTGTTGGAAACGTGTGAATATCCCATATGGGTGTGTGAGTGTTTGTGTTTTTAATAATGATTGGGCATCTTGTTCCGTGGAAATCATATGTTTCTGTCCCCACATTTTGCTTTTGTGGGGGTTTTGTATAAATGGAACGCTTCGTAGCATTTGCCCAAAATAAACGCTGCAGCGTGGATGAAAGACGGCTTAATTTGGGCAATTAATGGATGTGGGGTATACGACACGAAGGGGAAAGTTCCCAAAGCCAGGCAGTAGTGTAAGTAGGACAGGCGGGTAGCAAGACTGATTTAGCACATTAGGCTCCTGGTGGGATGTCCTCTCTGAAATATGCAGCCACACATTTTATCCTGCCTGCTTCAGACACATTAGCAGCCACAGTAATCACGGGCTGTTTTGCATGATGCAGATCACCACCATCTCCTCCCCCCATTACACGCACACACACACACACGCACACACACACACACACACACACACACACGCACATGGCAGGATACACTTCTGTGCAGGCACACATTTACAAACACTCTCACTTCTCCACCACATCCCTCTAACCTGATGGCGATAAATTTATTGGACACCCGTGTTGGGAAACCGGAGGGGGAGTAATTAACAGCACAGACGGGCAACTTGGTGCAATCACCTTGTAGGGGCTTGGGTGTCCGAGTATGTGGTCCCTTTTATTTTAATTAAAATAACACCGCGAGAACACTTTTCTAAAAGGAACAAAGAAAGGTCGCGTCTCACAAAAGTATACAGTTTACAAAGGTCCTCTTACAGAGGTGGGATAGTGTGTGAGTCACTCTGTTACCGCGGTAATAAATAACGCTCAAGAACAAGCACTGAGCCAACCAGAAACACCCAAGCTATGCCCTCACCACTTACACTGCAACTCGGCATCAACTATGCATGAAAAAAAAGGGCTCAAACTAAAAGTAGCATAAGTGTGTCTTTTCAGCCAGTGAAGGCCCATCGCTAATTTTCCTTATCTATTCATTTGACAGTCATAATAGTTGAAGGCCAGCTATGTTGTTAATAGCAGTCTGCACCCATTCTCTGTGGCTGAGCCTATACTACGTGTAAATTAGTTCACTTTTTGTCCAACCCATAAGTATCTTCCATCAAGCGGGGACCCCTCGGATAATAAAGTGAGACCATTAACCTGACTCCTATTGTCCCGAGCAGATTAATCACATCATAATTGCGTGGCTCACATTAGGTGACCACAGAGGCTCTGTGCGAATCTAATCCAAAGAGAGGGGAAATGGATGTGAGAATGGGCCGTGTGTTTCAATCGAAGAGACGCTCATGAAGTGTAATAAAAACAGCAAATTTATTTCTGTGTCTCCTCTCACACACTCGCCCCCCCCCCCCCCCCTCTCTCACACACACACACACAGACACTCACACACACACATACACACACACCTTATTCTTTAAACAAGGTCATTGCAATCCCAATATAATAGCAGAGGGATAATCAGAGTCCATTGATGAAGTGAAGCACAATAATGATATTTTATGTTTCTCTTTGCTTTGCCATCTGAGTCATTAGCTTTATGTTGACATCATTCCATCAAGACCTATTGAAAGCTCGCTGGAAAATCAATAGGAATAAGATTACCCAGTTCGGTGAAGGCTAAGAGGTTAGTGGGCAATGTGCAAGGTTCACAGAGCAACACCTTGTATTCGTTTTTTTTTTCTTCTCCTGTTCAAAGCCAAACAGCACCAGGAGAGACCTGATACAATGTAAACACAGAAGTGTCAAGGTTTTACATGAAGGATTACATGAGGGGCACTGTCTGTATAGCACTTCTGCCTCACAATTGGAAATTTTGCTGAACTGCTGTAGATTGTTTAAAAAGTACTTAAATATCACACCGTTCTTGGATTATCATGACTCATTATTGGTACTTGTCTTTGTGGTAACTGGAGGCCTTGGCGGTATTTAACATCAGATGTCTCGGCATATGTAACACTGAAGAGGAAAAGCTAAAGGCACCAGAGTGAGAGAGAAAAAGTTTTATTTTTGACTGTAGCTGACATTTCTAGATAGACCTAGGTGGTGATAGTTTTAGAAGGATGAAACTCTCTTAACCACTCTGTAATGCTTCAGTATCTCGTGTAGTAATTAAAATGGATGGTTTCAGTATCAGCTTGTGGAATTGGCCAGGCAGTTATAATCACGGTATTTTCCCTCTAAAAATATTGGGATAGGCTGACCTTGTCTTTTTCATTCTCTCTCTCTCTCTCTACCTCTCCTGTGCACTTGCAGACACACACACACACACACACACCCACACACACACAGACTAAAGTACACACAATAAAGTAATCGATTTGGGGAGGAGATCTGCTTATTTCCCATCTCTTGAAGTGCCACTTGAAGTTTCTGTTGGGCCTAACTGCATTAGGGGTCACCGGCGGGACGGCTAATGGTGACCTCTTCATCACTTCATCCCGCGGCCAAGAGTCTTTTCATTAAGTGTTTTTGGTGGTTAGTAATGACTTCAGAGCACCAAATGTAATTACTTTAAATTGTGAAGTGGCAGATCTCTCCTATGTTTCCTCTTATGTGTGCTTGGATTGTGGGAGACTTTTTTTTATTACCCCCATCTCATGTTCCAAAATGGAAGATCCTCAGGAGTGATCACATGCTGTATTTACACCTTTTTAAACACATTAGTGGATGATATTTACCATGAATATGTTACACTTAGCTTTGCTATTGTTCTACGTATTGGAATTGGATGGGTCTTAATATATTGAATGTTCTCACTTTTTGGATTTAAATGATATTGATTTCTTTTGTCATAAATCACTTTTGTTCATTTAAATACCTTACAACTGGGACATCTTTGTATTCCTACAGTAAATACTTTTAATTATCAGTGCGGTCTCTAATGGTTGGTCTGTCTTTTTACAGTATGTGACTGCACAGGCCATGTACCCAGGCATACTGGAGGCCATTTATGTTTTTATGTTCTCCACTGCCTTTTTTATATGTTGTGTTGTGATGACTAAGAGAGGAGCTCGCTGAAACAGGAAACGCCGTTGGACTTACCTATTTTTGTGTTTAATTGGCCATATTGTCTGTGAAGTTAATTGGTTTCTCAGAGTCCAGGTAGTTACTAAATGTTTGGCAGCATCGGAACCTTGGCACTTTCCCATTAATGACGCGTGAAATGAAATGTTTGATACTGCAAATAAAATCAGTGATATTCAAGGATGTTATGGTAGGTAATGCGTCGAAACAGCCATTTAATGGGTCCTGGAAGATTGGGGTAGTGTCAGCCGTAACCGCCCGGGCTCTCTCTTGACATTGCTAGTTGCTTCTCCATTCCCTTAACGATTGTCTGCTCTGATTGCCCAGACATCCAAAAGCTTAAAAAACTACAGAGACATGCTCTATTAGTAGTCCAATTAGAGTCATTAGCATATTCTACTTCATTCTGCCCCAATGGCTGTATGACAGAAAATGCGGAGCTTCACACGATAAGAAACTACAGCCTGGAATAATGGCCTCTAAGAGATTGTTTAGTCACTTCTGCCATGCTCACCCCTTTCTGGACAGCAAATGGCTGTGTGCAGTGCAGGGTGTGACAGTAAAATTATAAGAATGTGTTTGGACTCTGCCCTGGGGGCTTCAAGGGGCATCCCTCTGCCTGAGCAGAGAACATGATTGGTGCCAGACTGTTTTATTTTGTGTATACCATGCAGCAGTAAGAAAATAAGCGCCAGCAGGTTGTAGATGTTTACTGTATCAGTGTCAGCTGGACTTGGATTGCACTTTAAAAAACATTATGTTAGCTTCTGTTAGCTTTGTTTGTTTGCTTTTATTTAGGTTTTTGTTTTTGAAATATAATAATCAGAGACAGGGGTCTGATACAATACAGTCAGTATGTTTGTATCTTCAATACATTATGAGGTTTCCTTTTAAGGTGTATCACATTCAGAAATATATAGGCTAACCTTTTGGATTCATCAGGGAGATAAGCTCGCTCTCAGTACTAATAAGACATAGTTGCACCATGGAGCAAATAATGATAGCATAATACAGAATTGGTGTTAAATCTTCCTTCAGAAAGGTGCCATTGTACCATACCATACCATATCTTTCCTTCTCCTTTGTTTGCAAGGAAAATGTGAGTTAAGTAATTGTCCGTTTCTTTCCTGTGAAACTTTATTTCATATTAGCTGTTGACAGTTTTGACGTTGATAAATGACGTTGGGAGAGAGGGGCCTTGCACACACATGTGTTTGTGTGGACATGTGTGTGTGTGTGTGTGTGCCTGTGAATGTGTGTGTGTGTGTGAGAGAAAGAGAGGGAGAGAGAGAGGGAGCGAAAAACAGGGTGACTGACAGCATTTAATGAGAACAGCCCTGTGACAGTGTCAGGTGTGGATGGAAATGAGGGCCTCATTCTACCTCTGCAAAAGGTTACGTCCCTTTTTCTTAACAGCACAGTTAACTGTTGATGATTCGAGCCCACATGACAATCAAATCTGCCTAATTGATTTCCCTCCCCCTGCCAGGTTTTTGATGTGAGATTGGATTTCAGCGCCACATATTTACCTTTTCGAGAAGAATGTCTGTCTGACCTCTAATGAAAAGGATCTGATAGAAGCAGAGACTAAGGTTCTCCCACTCCTCATAATCTTTTTATAGGTCACAATATATAGGGATTGCACATCCACCGTAGCCTCTACAAGCGGTAGCTAGCTGGTATTTTATATCACCAGCACAAAAAGGCTAAACACCAACCATGGTATTTTCATATTCAGCTTTGCATGATTCCCAGTGATTTGGTTGTGACTTAGCATGTCTATTACCCCTAATTCAAGCAGTAATGTAATTATATCAAACATGGGCACTCAATCAAATTATTGTGTTCTGTGGCCACATAAAGCAGCCGCATTAATGCAATTTGCAGGGAGCTGGGACGACTAGAGCCGTATGTATTAACAATACCTAATGGGACTCCCGTTGGTAAATGAATATGCTAACAAGCCGAGGGGTCGCCACTAAATCTAATATCCTTAAGCCGTTTAATTCCAGACCCTCCCCTTATAAATCAATTGACCGTGATAGCTGATGCATCTATCCATTATTAATGAGCGGGATAAATATTTTAGATGATTTCACTGGGAATGCCGGAGCAGGATATATAAGATCTTTGCTCTTTATTATAACTGCATGCCCTCACTTGAATATGAGCCCAAGGATGCCGTTGCTGCAGTGTGACAAAGCACAACACACACATAAGCAGCCCTGTGAAAAGTTTATATTCAAGCTGTAACCATCTTTTATTGCAAAAAAAGGTCAAATGGCTTACTCGAGATGCCTCACATTTTAAAACAAAGGGGTATTTCCAAGGATACATTCATCAAGGCTGAGATCTAGTGCAGTTGGGTCCGTAGATTTTAGATAAAATATGTGACTGAAGAGAGACATATTTCACCCCATCATGCCCCTCATTGGAAGGGTTTGAACCTGTGAACTTGGAGCATAAACGATGCCGCAAATTATTATAAAGTGCTAATATCAAGCTACGGCCGGCAGGCCAAGGTTAAGCCTCCGTATTACAACAATGGATCATAGCGTGGATGTTCTTTCAGTCTTATGTGATGGTCTGATGAAGGTTCGGAATAATAGAATGTGTCAATGGGTTGAAGTATGCAATGCTTTGAAATTGAAAGTGCGGACATGTTCCCCCTACACACTCACTCATGACTCATCCCCCTTGATCTGCAATATCAAAACGTGTTATATTCATCTTCAGAGAGGTGGAGAAAAATGCTTGCTTTGCAGAAACTTTTCCCCCCTCTAAATTGGCCATAGAGGTCCATTTTGGACTCTACCTTACTGCAAAGCTCAAGGCTAGCAAAATCACAATGTTAGGTTTATTGTCTAGAACACTGTATATATTCTTACATGTCTACACTTCTTTCTATTTCTGCTTTTTTTATTATATCTAAACCAAAACTGAATTTGATGTCTTAATACCATTGCACCACAGCACACAAAGCAATCAGCCACGTCTCACTTGTCTTCTAGACAGTGTGTCACTGTGAGTTTGAGAAAGAGACTCGTTTAACCTATGGTAAATCTTCTACGATTGTCACCTAGGCTATTGGCCTCCCATCTTATGCCTATATGGGGCTCTCATATTAAAGGTACAGCAAGGTCTAACATTAATTTGGTTTATGTTTGACAAGAAAGGCCTCCCTTACCTATGAGGGCACGTTGAGAGACCTTTTCATTTTCCAGCCCATGTCAGTCATCCCAGATGGAGTTGCCCCCTGCCTATAAAGAATCAACAAACCATATTTTCATATTATTTATGCCGGCCAAGGCGGCCTCTTGCCTTTCAGGGTCTTGTTTGGTTTTTCATTCTCAGGTTGGAGCAATTCGGAGTATTTCTTGTGCATTGTGAAGGTTTGAAAATAAAGGCATGTTTTTGTTCCCTTTATTTTTAGTAACACTTTAGTTTAGGGTATACTTGTTAACCATTAATACATTACTAATATGTTATGTATTAATGCTCAAAAAGGTCTGTATAAAGCATCATTGCACATTTATTATATATATTTTTAAACAACTTCTTATTTTTACTGATTAGGTCATTTATTCTTGGTCAGTCTTAATAAGCAACTACTGTACTTGGTCTTGATCTAAGGTGACTGGTATATTGTATGGATCAAAATAGAGAGCTAAAATACTCCTAATAGACTGTATACTGTATGTGTAATGATGCTTACAGTAATACAGACCTTATTGAGTGCTTATACTTACACATGTTAGTTATGTATTAATGGCTGACATGTGAAATAAAGTATTTCTTTTATTTGTGTGTGGTTTGTGTATGTCCTTCATTTTGTTCCTGCATATCAAAAAATACATAGTAACATGTTTCTGAAGCTCAAATCTTACAACTCAAATGCATATGTGTGTGTGTGTGTGTGTGTATGTGTGTATGATTTCAATAGGAACCATGCTCTCCTGAGTTAAAAAAAAAAGATTACATGTCTCCTTTGTTGTATTAACTAGTAAACATGCAAGCGGTGATGCCACAATGAGTCTGTTCTTTGTGATAAATATTCAGTCAGCGATGACTGCCCGTGATAACCGGCGTGTCTGCAGAGGTTATCAGCCCGGCTGTCACATTTGGATATTTTTATCACAGTTTATCTTTTATCAGGTTGGCTAGTGGCTACCCATAGAAATCACAGCTAAAGACAGTTTTGGGGGGGGGGGGTATTCTTGTTTGTATTTTTCCTCCTAACAGGAGCTAAGCTGTTGTTTGAGGAAATCAATTCAACTTGACATAACCTTTGTGTATCTTTGTGGAACGATTATGCTTCTTTTTTTTTACCCTGAGTCCCTGTAAATGTTAATAGTGAATTTTGAAAGAAATGTAAATCTAGTAATCAAAAGCCATCATCAGTGTCGATCTGGTGTAATTTTTTTGTCTTAGGGAAATGTCAGTAGTGCTCTCCCAAATAGGCCTCGAAATACCAACACTCTCCATTAAATTAATCTACCATATAAGCTAGAGAAGGAAAGCTAACATGAGGTCATACACATCTAATGTTACATGATCTTCCATAAGCCTTTAGCACACTCAGTCAGAGAAATGGAGTTGGAGGATCCCCTTCTGCACATTGTGGCAAAGAAAGTGTCCCAACATTGAATTTATCTTTATTGGAAAATAAGTGGATCAAACGCGCACACACCCAAAAGAAAAAAAAAGTCTTTGTCGTCACCCACGCTTTGCGTGATACAATATAGCGCTAATTAATGAAACACTCTGCTTGAATTTAGAGTGTTTTATCCAATGGTTTTGCAGACAACATTGGTGATTTATATCCTTCCATGCCTCTTCACCAATTAGGTCTGTGAAGGTGGGACCCCTTTTGAAAGAGGCTTTTAGATTAATCATATTATCTCTAGCTTCTGAAACACGAAGCCTTCTTGACCTCCCCTTCCATAAGAATCCATTATCTTAAACTATCACGGTAATCCTGGCTTTGGGAGGGGAGCGAGGGAAGGTAGAATCAAGCCTAATAGATAGCAAATAAGATTAATCTATGATCTAAGTGCCGATTACACTTGGACCTGCCCTTGAACACTCAGGTGTAACCTTGAGATCTGCATCCACTCCCGGCCAGCAATTGGATTGAAAGTCCCATAAGGGTGTGGGGATGGTGGAGGAGCCCTTTGCCAAGACCTCACCCCAGAGGGAGCAGAGGCCAAGCAGCTTAACCCCTGCTAAACCGAAAGGTGTTAAATATCACTGGGTAATGGCAAAATACACAGATGTCCAAGGCACGTTCCGAGGCCTGTTTTATGCATTTTTGCTCAACTTGCAGAGTTGTTTGTGTTTTGCATAATGGTGTGGTATTTTTGTATTTTTTCTCACTTAACAACTTACTGCAGTGTGCATAGGTGGTAGTAAACAAAATGTATGTTTTTTTTTAATCAAAATCATTTTATGTTTTGTCTTGCCTGACTAGACTTGTAATAACTGCGTGGTCATGTCTGTATTCTACAATTTCAGTTAAACATCTGAAGAGGGTCCAGTAGAGTCACTCAATATTTTCTGTTAACACATCGTTTGAGGTGTATGTTGAATTTTGAACAGCTCAATTTTACAGCTTATGACAACCACCAGGTAAAAAATACGTTGGGATTTTCTAGGTCTTTTTTGGGTGATTTTTAGGGTTTCTGCACTTTTCTCCATATAATATTGTGGCTAAATTGTTTCTGCCAGTTTCATATATTTAAATCAATAGTTGGTAATGCGTCCTCACTCTCGCTCAAGTTGAGTCCAGACCCTGGCCAGGCAGGCAGGGCCCAGGCAGACACATGGAGACTGGCGGATCGATGCTCCCTCCAGTTTGACTCTGAGGCCGACTATTTGATTAATCGTCCGGGGCTGCGAACGATGAGCCGCACTTCACAACAGCAGACAGTCTCATGCTATTAGGATGCCTGGAGTAATGAAATTTCATTTAATTTGTCAGGAAGAAAGTGCTAATGTTAAAAAGCTTTTGGATAATAAAAAAAACCTGAGAGATCTGAGGGAAAGCTTTAAGTAATTACCCCCCGTGTTTCAAGACCTCTCACTAGAATATTTACATTACTGTCATGGAGGTCTTAAGAGTAATTTAATTAGCACACCGCTTAAGTTCTTTATTTCAGGAAAGGTTTTTTTTATCCTTCTCTCCTCTTCTCAAAATGTATATTAACTGTGTTAGTGTTGCAGAGTGAGGGCAACACAAAGAGACAAAGGCTTTGTCCCTGATGATAAATATAGTTCTGCACCATAGACACAGCACCGTTCTTTTCAACAGAAGGCAGTCACTTAGGGGCTGGCTCCAAGTGATGGTAACCACTAGCCTAGCTGGTGATCTATCATCAATTAACAACTGTAACACATTTCAACAATTCAGTGCATGTCTTCATTTTAGTTATTTGGAGTTATTTCTCTGTTATGTGAATAAGCACATATGTATTGTACTTTTATAAATTATCATTTTAACAGTACCTTATTACTGTTAAAATGTTCAGATCCTAATTCATGGAAATTATCACCTTTTGCCCTATAGGTGTGATATTCACTGAAGGCTGTACATTAGCTCCCAATCACAGCATATGTCCCTATTTGGAGAGGCAGTGAGGTTATGTTGTTCAAACAAGCTTCCAAAGGGCCCTTGAGCTGAGTTTTTTTTTTTTTTTAAGAAAAAGGTCTTGAGAACAAAATAACAATAAATCCCTGTGTGGCCGCGTAAAAACTGACATCTCTATCAGGGAATATCAGCATCCTTTTCTCTCCTAGCGCCGGCATCCCTAAGATAGATGAGTGAAATGGGCTGGAAATGTATCTGACCGCTGGTTTGCTCTAATGAATAACCTCCACTTTAGGTCCTGCAATGTAAGCAGAAAGTCCACCTCGCGAGCGCCGGAGCCCCGCGTCATGAATCTAACCCGACAGCCGACATAATATCGGGGCGACAACACTTGTATGACTTCCATTTTCTTTGCTTTCTATTGATTTTCACTTAATAACTGGGGGGGAAATACTAAACGCCTGTGCTGAGTACCTAATAAATCCTGTCTGAGCTTTTTTTATTGAGGAGAATTTAATAAAAGCAGTAGGCCGGGCATGGGGATTTGTCTCTGGCTTGAGAGGACAAAAAAGAAAGAAGGAGAGGGTTGGATTGGAAAGGGGGGTATATAAGGGGGTGTGTGTGTGTGTGTGTGTGTGTGTATGGTGTTGTTGGGATAGGAGGGTTGGTAAAGATGGGGGGGTGCACCCGACGAACAGGCAGAGACTAGGAGCACCCCTATCCTCATTAACTGCCTCTGTATCTCAGATGATCTTACACACATGGTGCAATTCAACACAAGGTTAACACACATCCTTTGTTGGCTGGTGGCTGATGTTATCGCACTGGTGTAAAATGGCTGTTTACAGGTGTCTGTAAATATTGGGGTAACCTCTTTAAATGGACTTAGTCAACTGTGAGCATTGTGGCTGTAGGGTGGGGGTACCTGTGGCCTGGTGCTGTAAAGTGTAGGCAGAGGCTTGTCTCTGTCACCAAATAAATACCCCTTGGGCCTGTTTTGCCTTCCTTGGTGGGCTATTTGTGTCCCATTTAAATGGCTGTTACATGGTTTACAGGTTTCTCGCTGTGTGTCTGAGGGCTGTCACACTCTATCTTTGTGTGTCAGTGTGAGCCTACAGTAGTGGTGGTGTGAATGTTGTTGTGTGCACATCTGCAGCTGGGGTGAGCATGTGTCAGGAGGATGCCTTCTTGAAAAGGCTTGAATAGAGTCCCTCGAATGAAGGTGTTTTTTGTGGGCTTTTGAGATTATGTCACTCAGGTCTTTCGTACCATGCATGTAGTATGCACAGTGTCTGGTAAGGGATTGTGTATGTCAAAAGATCCAACTGGATATTGTATATCTGCTAAAAGGACTTTGATTGAAATACTTTATTGACAATGTACAAATTACATATCCAGTAGAAGTGAGCCTTTGTACACAGGATAAAACACAGTAAAGCCCTAAAGCCCTTATTTCCATTGAGGTCCTTTTAAAGGTCCCAGTGTGTTCTTTTTAAATGTATGTTTGTAATGTTCTTTTTTTTTAATACATTCTGAATGAATACTATTAAATGTTTTATTGTATTAATAACTAATACTATATATTATTTACAACCCTTAACTAGTTATGCCAGGCTTTTAGATTGAGAAAAACAAAACAAAATGTGAAATTCCCCAGAATAAAACATGACCCCTAAGGCAACTGTAAGCAAGAGCCCATCCTGTCTGTTCCATGAAATGTCAAAATCAGACAATTTAATTTTAATTTCATGAAAAAATGTATATATAGAGAGAGACAATGAGGAGCAAAAAAAAGCTAAATCGTAGTTATCCATCTGTGCCATGAATTCATTCACAGTTCATTGGATGCCTTCATTAGGGCCATCCTCACCCCCCAGGTGTTCTCTACCCTAACGGTGCCCTCTCAGGAGCCAGCGTTTATACAGATGCTGAGGTTTCCATCCACACAACGTACGTGTCCATTAGAGCGAGCAGATGCTGATTGAAATCAGAGTCCTGACTCTGGCTAATTAGCTGCCCCGTGGTGAAAGGTTGAACTCACAATCTACCGAAAGAAGAGCCCCTGGCGTCCGTTAAGCAGAGGAAAATAAATAAATAAACGGAAAATCGGAATAACATTTCCCGACGTTCACCTATGTGCAGTCATGCCTTGTTTTTGGGGGGGCCTGCACCTGCAAATGAGCGTGGACTGATGGCTCATGTCAAACCAATCGGTTCATGTCTGCACATCTGACCTCAACGTGTCTCCCCCGTCCCTGTGTCTTGGCCTCTCGTGAACCCTGTGTGGTTTGATCTAATATTCACCTCGGAGCAACAACATCAAGTGTTCGCTCTCTTCTCGTGGTCAAGTGGCTCGTCATGCGGAGAAGATTCATTAGCCACGCAATGCACTGTTTTGATGCTGGGTGCTGTTTGCATTCGAATGCCTTTCTTTCTCTTCCATTACAACCACAGTGCATCAGTGTATTGAAATGCTGTAGTTCCTCACCTTATAGAGATAAATGCATACATAAGGCGGACCCTCTGAGAATCAGAGGGTCGTAAATCCATACAGAGAATAATTACATACTGATGTTGTCTTATAAAGCTAGCCAATATTGTGGGAAATGTCTGTGTTTGAAGAGAAAGGTCATCACTCTTCTCTTTTTTCTTCATCTCAACCACATTTCCTCAATAGCATTTCAACCTTTTGTTTGTTTGGCTCTGCAGGCAACCAGGATCAATACCAGTAATTCACAAAGCAATTAGTAGTGCATCTGTCGAACAGCCACATATCGGGTACTTAACATAGAGACCTTTGGAGGTGATTCAAGTGTGCAGAACCTTTCAAATACACAAGCAATTTACCTATTCCATCTTACTGTAGACAATACATTAAATAAACGTATTGTGAAACCACTCTTGTATACTGGTTTCTTAGTATTTTAGTAGTATGCTCGGCAACCCACTATATGGAAGGTGTTTTATGAGGATGAAATGATGTAGTCTTATCGAGTACTACAAAGCACGACACTTATTTTGTTTTTCGGAGTTGGAGATATATTAACAGCTCAACCAATTAGTGATTTTCCCCTGTAAACATTTCACATGGTTTTATTTCAATTAATGTTCCACATGATCTAATAGCTCATCAAAAATCAAAGATGACAGCTAGTTCATATTCTGAGATACGGCTAACATTTTGAGTCGTGATGCTTAGCTTTTGGAGTTAGTATGTACTGTTTGATAAAGGGAGTGACATTTGCACAGCTACTGTAAATTCTTTAAACTATGCCCCTGATCCTCAGGACATATCTCTCTGAACCGGTACAGTAGTCTGGGTGACCTTTGTGTTTGTGCTGGCGCAGCCAATGTGCAACCTCTGCCCAAGCACATAGTCACCAAACTTATCCAGTCAACCTGAATAGGAGATACAGACACAAATAGACAGAAAAGTTCCTAGATGGTTTGGACTACCTAGAAGTCTGTCACTCACAGTTCTTGGTAGAGGTAATACTGTTTAATGAGTATCACTGGCGTCATGGACAAATCCTAGGCCTATCATTACTAGATTAACCGTGTAGTGCTGTGGCTCAGATACTGTACGTAAGTTGTAGTGACACCATAGCTTTATTAAATACCAGATTGTGTTGTGCGAAAAGTCAGTCATTTGAAGTGTAAAAAAGGAGGCCCAGCCTGATGACATTGGTGACATCTGTGAGGTACAATGAAGTGCTACTGAAGTACAGCTGACTTTGCCGCTGATGTGTTGCTATGCTTTTAGATAGGTCAACTTTAACCATATGTCATATAAAAAACATTACAGCAGTAATACTTAGGAAAGATGCATCAAAACAACTTTAATTGTCTAATGTTCAACTTTATAGCCAGTATGGCCATGAATGGTAGAACGTGCTATGACTCAAGCATTTCCACACAGGCTAATAGTCATTGATCCTGCAGTAACATGATACATATTTACAGTCTATATCCACATATCTCAGCTCCTTAGTAATGTGTAGCACTACTGCTACTATTTAACAAATGTTTACTTTTTTATTGTTGGTCTAACTTGTATTGTATCTTCAAAAATGGCTATTGTGTTGTTTTGAGTCTATGGTTTCACATTGGCATTGAGCCACCACATAATGACAGTTGATCCAGGGTTTTGTACATCAGGTCCACCCAAATATTACTTTATCATTTCACGTGCAATGGCACTCTCCAATAAAACACTCTAATAATTTTACACAGAATTAAAATGAAGCGATCAAAGCACGGGATGCATTTGAGGTCCAGTGGAGTGTGAGTTGGCAAAATATAAAATACAACCTGGTTTTATGAAGTGCCACGGGACGCTTTCCTCTTTGAGAGATCCGTACCAAAAGCTTTTCATGGGACTGTTTTAGATGTTTATTCCTCATTTATAAGACACTAAATCATCCACACAGTGTCTTGCTGAAGTCAGTCCAATGTGACTATATTTCACCTTCCATGGCTTCAAGGAAAACACTGTGTGTCTTATTAAAAGTGTGTTGTGTGATTGGTTTCCAACGGTAGTGCTGAATTTGCTGAGGTCATCAATCTCCGCCAAGAGGCTGTTTTACATAAAATATACATTTATTCATTAGGCAGATCAAGTTTCAGCCTCAGAAGATGAACAGCAGTTTGCATGTGACACTTATCATAAGACAAAAAGCCCAGAAATCTCGGTCATATCATAAGCTTTAAAAAATTACCTAATGTGAATTTTAGCATACGTTGAAACAACACCTAGTTATAATTGGTTATGGTTATGGTTATGGGACTTTGCAGACGCCTTTGTCCAAAGCGAATATTTAGGTACAAATACTCTTTTTATGTAATTTGAAAAAGAGATAGTATTGTGGGAAAGCTTTTTAACCATGGCTGTGCTTTATTTAATGTGGTTCTGGACTTGAGAGAACTTGTTTAGAACTTTGTAGAGGCTAGGTTTATTTACTATTGTAGTGGTATTAAATTGCATTGCCAATTCCTCATTGGAGTCAAATGTGTAGTTGCTGGATATAGCGACCAAAGTCCTTTCATGTGAATTCTTGGAGGGCAGATTAAATATGTACGCCTTGACCGATGCATGAACCTTGGCATCCCTGAGTTAATGGATCACATTAAGCTCCCAGTGATCCTCTTAACCAAGTTAACGGCTCATCATTCTGCACAGCCCGTTATGCAAAAGAGGAGTGATCTCATAGCATGGGGGCAACACAGACAGTGGTCATACAGTCGAGGAACAAAACAGTCAACTGAAATGCACTCAGACTTTTTGTTAAACCACATGTTGTTACATAAGTCACATGTCGTTTCTAAACCTCTGGCAAATATATTTATTTTTAGTTTCTGTATTCCCCACAAGTTACTTACCGTATTAGTATAGGATGTCAATATAGAATACGGCCTAGTAATGGGCCAAGACCTAATTAGTGCTGGATCAGAGGTAGGAGGCTTCAGTTGGAGCAACTGTTGATATACAGACCACCAGGTGATCTGTATGATGTATAAGCCCAAAACCACCTCAGTGCAGAACTACAGTGGCTAAGCGTACTGGGAGAGCTTCTTAATTGGTCAAAGCTTCCCCGTTCATTTAATTTCATACAAACTCACAACTGATAGAAAGACAAACTGTTTGCAGTTTCTGAAGGGAGACCTGCCACTGTGCAAAAGAATGATTTAATTGTTAAATGCTGACTATTAAGATAATGAAATTATGCTGTATGTGCTCAGAGGTACACATTAATCAGTGTTGTCAGCAGCACAGTCGTAGCATACAGAAGGCCCCAAAGCAAAATGCACAAACTATAAATAAATGTATGATGGATTCTGTCAAGCTAAGTGGAGTGTGTTTGAT
This sequence comes from Alosa sapidissima, assembly GCF_018492685.1. Lineage (NCBI taxonomy): Eukaryota > Metazoa > Chordata > Actinopteri > Clupeiformes > Clupeidae > Alosa > Alosa sapidissima. The sequence goes on from NC_055967.1 coordinate 5,758,113, forward strand.
GTGGAGAAAATTGCCTAAGATATTTACAGGGACAGTTGATCATTGATCTGCACATAACATAGGGCTCGGCTCAGTTGGTTCAGATACTTCAGCCATAGTGCGACCAATTTGGTCGCATATGCGACCTAATTTTTCAAAAGTGCGACTAAAAGAAATCGGAGGTCGCACCGGTGCGGCCAGCTATTCGAGAGAGGAAAAAGTGTCCGCATTGAAACTCTACCTTTGGTTCAATAACAAACACATATTTGGCCAATATCGTGGTTTAAATAAATCACAGATAGTGAAGGGCGGGACCTCCCCTTTGATTGGCCGTGGCCCAGTGCCTTGTGTGTAAATTTGAAAATGCGTGTGCTGCAGAGAGAGAGAGAGAGAGAGAGAGAGAGGTCAGAGACCCGTCAGATAAACAGAGTGGATGCAGTTGCATTACAGTGTGGTCACATAGGCCGAGATAAATGTCCCCTCTCCCCACTGCCTTTCGGCGGCTGGCAGCAGCAAACCGATCAGACGAGCCCGAGATAATGATCAAGTTTATCGTTGCCTACTATAGGCCTAGTGAAACTTCCCTTCACCAAGTTCAGTCCGAAATAATTATTTACCAGTAAAAATAGTTTGAACGTAAACCCGACGTACAGGAATGCCACTTGCGGCAAATTTAGGAGTCATTGCAGAAGAAAAATTGCGAAACAATGCACACAAGGCCTTCCCGAAGGACAGAGATACAGATATTGCCGAAATGGAGTGCGTCATTGACCGCAGTTACATGCAGGGAGTAACCCGTTTTTCAACAGCAATATTCGTTTTGCGCGCGAGTTGTGTAAACTCATTCTGATGGCATCAATCAATTTAATCCGGTAGGCCTATTTGGCGCAAACCGAATATTGCTGCTACTTAAATCGCGGCTATTTAAAGCCCGAATATTCCCTGCATGTATAACTGTGGTCATTGTGTATGGTGAATTGAATGGACACATTTAGATCGAGCATGGCAAGTCATTGCAATAGCCTATAATAATAGGCCTACCATTTCGTTACTGCATTAACCATAGTGATGTTCTTATTGAAAATTTAAAAATACTAAAATTAAAAAGTAAATTGCATTGTGGGGCTGTCAAATGATTATTGCAATCATCATTGCAAAATCACATAAAAATCCCCCAGGCTACTTGGAACATCTCTTTAAATTGTGCTCAAATACATTTCTATGGAAGATGCTAGCCTGGCGAGCTGGTTTAGCCAAGGCCTAAAGATCATGAAGGATAGTATGTAAGACATTGAGATGTGCAGTTTGAAGCCCTTAAAAGACACTGTTAATTTACTCACTGTTATTTTTATTTAATTCATCTTGAGATGTTTTAAGTTTAAATTTCAAGTTTTAAATTTCAACACTTCATTAAGTTACTTTTCTTGTAGAATTGTAAATCATAAGTCATAGGACAACCTATATAGGACAGTAATTAAGGGAAAAAAGTGAACCTGCTGCGGTGTTAAATGTGATGTGGTTGAAAATTTGGGTGCACCTAACTTTTGTGCTGGTGCACCTAAGAAAAAAAGTCAGCATGAATGTTGGATATTTTATCATATTAATGTTGTGCTGATAGGGTGACATCTAAAACATTTATTTTCACAACCATATTTAAATGGGATTATTTTAATTCATTTACAATTATTCTTTTATTTTCACTTGATTGATCTTTTGAGACTAAAATAGAATACAGAATGTACAATTATTTTATGTCTATTGTATGTACAATTCCTGTTGTCATGGGGTTTACCCAATCCACTGAAAATGTTTTGAATGTTAACTGAGTCCTGTTGAGACAGATTTGTTAATTTTGTCCATCAAGATGTTAATCGGGTCACATAATAGGTTTAAGTTTTTGCATACTGTATAGGTCGCTGTAATTGCATTGCCATTCGATGAAGTCAGTAGAACAATGTTCTCACTGTACAAATGTTGGATCTGTTTCACCAAACGGGCAAGGGCACCTGATACCGAAGCAGAGATACAGTTTATCTCCAGCTCTCTGCATAAGCAGCCTCTCATTTGCCCTTTTAAGCATCTGATTGGAAATGCATATTAATACTGCTTGCTGGGGGACTACGAGTGTTCCTTCAGTTGTCGTGGGAGTTGTAGGACTCTCCTGCTATTGGACTGTAGTCTTGTGGAAACTGTTTGAGTGTTCATGTGAAAAAAAGTCTCAATGTTTTGTAGTACATGTTGATGATGATGCAGTTTTCCTCCGTACAGACGTGATGTCTTTTCAAACAATTCCAGACTGATGTCCTTTCAAACAATTCACCTAAGCCAAGTGCCTTGCAGAACAAATGCATCCACCTTCCTTCCTATTAGAATGGCCCCTCTGTCTGGTAACCTCTCTTTTCTTCTTATGAGAAAAAGCACCACTGGGTCAAGCTATTGAAGGGGCATTCTGTAATGGATACGTTTTCTCACAATTGAAAGCTGGACTTGGAGATTACCAGACAATTGATTTGCTGGAACGGGGGAAACTGGACTATATGGAAACGATAACCCGCGCGGGTCAGGCATTAACCTCTGCGTCCATAAACACTGTCCACAATTAAAGCCTGTCGGCTAAACCATCTGAGAAAAAAGAAAAGAATAAACAGGTCAGTGAACAGGCCGATACAGAATTCTAAAATTATCTAAAAGGGGCCTCAGAACATTTGAGATCCTGGAGAGATTACCTGGCACCCTTAGATAGATGGAAAGTTTTCTTTTTTCTTCTACTACTTCTTTGTTTTGCACAGACGGTTTTGTATTCGAGTCATTGTTTATGATCTCTGTGATTCACAGGAAAACGAGAACGACAGACACATTGTCTGTGGGAAACAGGTATGGAGGTAGCGAGCTAATACTGTGTGTCTGCTGAAGTTCTTGATAAAAATGTTTGATTTAAGAGCATAATTAGCTCTAGTGTGGAAAATCGAGCCTCCTGTAATCGAGTCTGGACATTTTAATAATCCCAGTTATAAACATTAAATACTTCATCTTACGGGACTCACAAACATATGGTAATTAACTTTTACCACACTGATAAATCAGCCCTGCATTAACATATTGCATGGGAGGAATCATTTGCTTGATTGAAAACAGCTTTTAAAGATTATGCCCAAAGAAGACGTCGAGCACCCCCTCCTCAGCACACAAATACACATACTGTACACACACACTGACACCAGAGAAGGCTTATCCATTGAGGAAAGGGATGACCATCCTCCCTAAACTTTCAAATGGAAATTAAATGAATGAAATTTGCATACACTTATTTTTTCAGAGGTACAGTGCAGTACAACACTATTCCAAATATGTCCAAAATATTGCATTTCTTCATTACAGTGAAGTACTATGTTGTGCAATGACTTTATGTCCAAAATATTGTATTTCCTGCATATGAACTGCAAACAACTCTGCAGATGTGTGTCTGTGTTTTGACACTGAGTTATTTTTTTTGTAAGTATCCTACTTATGAAACATTAACAACAACAACAACATACAAATGTTTTTTTTAGACACTATTATCCCTGAAATCAGTTAAAATGCAGAAAGCAACCTCTACCGTTATTGAAAATTACAGCATTCTTCCCCAAGTCCCTCATTAACGTCCATTGTAAAGGCTCTGAACCCCCTGTGGCCCCAGAGTAACATGATGAAAATGGTGTAAGGGAGGAAGCTCCTCCGTCTAGCTCAGGTGTTCAGGGTTTAGAGGATTAGCTTCAGCCAGTTAGCATCCCAGTTTGCCACGGCCATCTTTAAAAATGGCATCTGACGTGCTCACTTCTGGCCACACTTTCACAAACACACCAGTTAGGTGCTGCATTACTGGTGGACACAAAAGTATGTTGTCTGTGTGGATAGAAAACATAATTTGTGACCAGCCCACTGAGTATATTTTTGGCTAAATTAGCTAGCCTAGCATCAGCCATTGAAGTAAATGGGAGTGGTACAGTATTTCTCGTTCAGGTCTACTGACTGCTCAATATCTACTCCAGGGGAACTGTACTACAGTAGGTCAGAAGTTGTCACTAAAGGAAAGATGAGCATTTAGGATTAAAAATTAGTTATTAAATTCAATTGCGTGGATAATAAAACAAAAGCATACAACTTTGTGTCACTTATTTGACTAACAAGCAGGGCAAGAAAAGCAAGAGGCCATTTACAAAACTTCAATGGTAACATTAGGGTAAGTGCATCAAAAGTCACTTTTCCACTGCATGGTATCTGCTCAACACACCGCGACTCTACTCTACTCTACTCGGTTTAGGTACCAGGTTTTCCTTTTCCACTGCTAAAAAGTACACTCTTTAATATAGTGCCATAGTGACGCAGAAGAAAACTAACATGGTGTCATTAACGCAGGACACAGTAGCCTATAATAACAATATCAACAATGGAAGAAATCAATGGGATTGTGTTTATGTAAATTTTGATTCATGAGAAAAAGTTTGTTCATTTATAAGGAGATAGAACCCTCGTCTTTTCGAATAGCAGGATGTTAATCCATTTTCAGAGTGCCAAATTGAATTAACGAATGCACTGTGAATAATAGCATAGTTAACGCAGTCTAGTTGTGAAAATTGTTACTGCTTGTCGTGCTAGCACAGTATGGCTGAGGCATTTTTTTTTAAATGACGGGCCTGTTTAGAACACAGCAACGACCACACAAGTTTTTGCTAATGGAAAACCAAAAAAAGCGAGTAGAGTCGAGGCGAGTTGAGCAGATACCATGCAGTGGAAAAGCGACTAAAGTGAAAACAAAAGAAAGAGCCATAAAATACAAGACCACATTGCCTTGTGCCCAATAAATACAGTAAATGAGCGGCTGAATGAAGACATTTCTGTTGCCATTGTCTAAATTTGTATGACACAAACTTTAGCATGCACATTTTAGCATTACTGCTAACATTAATTAGCACACTTTGAATGGTAACTGTTAACCTGTAACATTAACTTAGTGCATGATAATAGCCGTTGTATAGGTATCAAAGACATCTGGAATGTCATGAAAATGTGAGCCTTAAATAAATGGATAGGAGCTAAATGAATAAAGGAGACTTGGATTGGAGCAAGCACTGGAGTGAAGAGAGGGGAAATTAACATATTTACTGGCTGTATACTGTAGATCTACTCAGGCGGGTGTTTTTGGCATCACATCATGTCTGTGTTATGGTTTTGGTTAAATCATTTCTTCAGTAGACACTTATTAATGAGGGTGTTGATAAGTAGCAAGCCTGTTTATCTGGACATGCAAGAGATGTCATTTAGGGAGGAATATTGAGCAGTAAAGGATGCTGAAAGTACAGTAACACTGTACCAATCTGGGATACAATTTAATTGCCATTAAGTATGGGCTTAACACCCTCACAGTCCTCTGTAAAGCCTATGCATTTATTTACCAACATCAAACCAACAACCGCCCCTCTCAGTCCCAGCTCAAGATCCATGTCTGCCACGCACACCTTCCTCTGCTACTTTTAAAAACAGGAGCCGCCACTGACACACACACACTCTCACAGTAACGGCTGCCCATCTCACACCTTGAATACAGGCATCCATGTCTTTTATTATGTAGTTAATTTAAAAACAAAGCAAGTATATGCCAATAACTAGCACAATAGACACTAAGGTTCATTTAGGGAGGGTACTGTTAAAAATACAATAAAATAACAGTTTACTGGATCACTAAAGGAAATTACTCTGCTCTTTTCTGCATATGCAATGTTTCAAATAGATATTGATTACACAGACCACTGACTTAATTAAGTCGTGCAAGGGAACCTAACCTGCTTAAGGATTAAATGGACATTATTTTCCCAGTCGATAAACTAATTGCAAAATCTTTGTTGTTTAACTGTTTCAGTTGAAGAATGCTGAAATCTATGCCTTTTATGTTAACACAGTGATTAACTTCAACAGGCCACCATGATGTTGAAAATGATAATTTATTGACCAATCAATGTGACCTGTTGTGTGTGCAGGTTTGTTTCACAATTACAGTTTGATTGTATTGGCAGCTCAGACAAATGGTGGAATACTGTACAGTGCTTTTGCCCTGGGTTGCGACTATGCAAATATCTGCAGACTTGAGAACTCATTCGCAATCGTGAAGTAGGCCTAATTCCTTTCAGGGATTCCCAAGAAATGTATTATTTAATGTTTTTTTTTTTTCAGTTTGAAACTTTATGAACTTCTGCTGTCTCAAAAACACGAGGAGTGAATGAAACAGCAGACACATCTTAAAGCCACACTGTGAGAATATGGTCTTTGCCAGCGAGCCCGGCAGGTTCTGCTGTAGCCTGCATGCATTGTGTGGGCAGTCAAACGGTGGGGTGATCATTGTGTGCTCCTGCTCAGATAAGTGCATTACATCATCGGTGCCAAAGCGCCAGGGACGACCGAGAGAAATTAGCCCAGTGAAATATGAGGAGAGATAACCACTCACATCTTGGTTAACCTTTCTTAATTAACAGCACTCGGCTCCTGAGTCCTCATTAAAGATGTGCCAAAGATTTATCAGGCCCTATTTGCCTAATAGGGACCTGGCTTCTTAGGTCCTGGCCTCCACAGCAAGAGGAAAGGTTAAGGAAAAGGGGCGCAGGGAAACAAAATGGAAGCAAAAATGTAATTCCTTACAAATGTAATACATGCCGTCCTCCAGCTCCAGATTTTTTTCCTCTTCTGAAAGTTATTATAGCTTTTCATTGGCTAAGGTGCTCAACCACCTTGCTTCATGGATGAACTACATGTGGGTTGTGTAATTAGTACTTTTTTCCCAAATTCTATTTCCTTGCCCAGTGTATCAGACATTGTTACTAGACACACCCTGATTCACTTTAAAGGGGCCATATTATGCAAAACTCACTGAATCTGTGCTTTTGTACTTCCATTTGGGTCTCTGATACTTCTACAAACACTGCAGGTGCGAAACAAAACTGTGCATTGAGTTTTTGTGGGTTAGTTGAGAGATGTTGATGTCAGAAACCATGCGCTTCTGTGAGCTAGTCAGATTTCTCCTCTATTGTTACGTCACAATGGGGGGAAATTTGAATAGTACTATCCCCAGGGCCATATAGGGCACTGACTACCCACCCCCATCTGAAAATTCCCACCCACTAGGTTAGGCGCTTCCTGTCGAAGATCCTCCATTTTGGTCATAGCCTATCGTTTCCAACCAGCACCATGCAAAAGAGTATACAGTATTTTGTGTAGTAAGTTACACACAATATCCAAATGTCATGCACCTGATATCTGGCTTTCGACATGCTGCCCGTTGACGTAAACATGAAATCAGTCCCGGAGTGGGGCGTGGCCAACAACAGCTCATTTGCATTTAAGGCAACAGGCCCCAGAAACAGCCTATTCTGAAAGGGACTGAAACTGGCAAGAATGAAGCTGCTGATAATGTGTAATCTGAGAGGAATTTTGCGCAAACAGCTTCAAGGACATGTTTTGTGCAACCCATAGGTCTATTTGTTGGACTTGTTGGTAGGTTGATAGTTATAATATGGGACCTTTTAATTATTTGACTATTTTTTTATGATACTTGGTAGGAAAGTGTAGTATTGGCCAGGGAAAACCCTATTATAGGCTGGCTCCAAGATTTTAGTTACACTAACATTGTGAGATATGGCATTTGGGCTTGGCAAAGTTCAAAACATCAGAATATTTCGTTCAAGAATTGTTTTTATTGTATTCTGCAATGTCTGGCCTGAGCCAAAGAAGCAGATGAGGAGACAGGAGTTGTAACATTTTTGAGGCGAAAGGACGAGAACTCTGGCGAACGTAAGTCATAATCAGAAAATAAGTCCCTACAGGGCGAACAGGACCCCAACACGAAAGCAGAAAGCGTTATTTTCCGACTTATTATTATTATCTCGCTTATTACACGGCTACTTGCCAAAACGAGTCAAGAAATTTCACTCAATGGGTCTAAAATGATTTAGTTACTTTTCTGTGGCTTCCGCTGAGGAAACAAATAGTTCACCACACAAATACAGTAGAACTTGAAAGTTTCAGGTGTTGCGTGGCAACGTATTATTTGCTGACGTCCACTTTCAATATATAATAATAATAATAATAATAATAATATATATTTTCGCGATAAGCGAACTACTCACAGAATGATATGAAAGACGTGAATAAGAAGCACAAAGCCCATTTTCCTTGACAGTAGCCTATTATACATAGCAACGGTCTGTTATACAAAATTATCAGGGGCCGTATTCACAAAGCCTTTTATCTTACCACTAGGAGTACTCCTAAATCTCACTAAAAGATTTTAGCTAGGAGTTTTCTCTTAAAAGTTATTCACAAAGCCTTTCAGACCTACTCTTAGTAAGGAAAAAAAAAGGAAAAAAAAACTCCTAAACTAGGAGTGAGTCTTTGTTGCTATGGATGACATCATTACTCATGCACGAGCTTGAGTGAAGTGGCCAGCTTGATTGGGTGATGATTGTAACGGGGGAATGATTCCAAACACCTCCCTTACGATGATGAGTGACAGGTGACAGGTCTGAGAATGCGTGCACTACACAGTGCGAAGGACGGAAGATGATGAATAACTGAATAAAAAGGCCTAGCCTAAATGAATAAAGAGTAAGGCAAAACAAATAGCCTAGTAATGAAACATATGGATTGATGCAGTATCTTTGCAACATTATTAAATTAATCTGTCACCATATGCCTACGTTTGCAAAGAGGATAACATTTTCATTTGATTCACAATGAAACGTTACATTTAATTCACATGTTGACAATGAGCAGTTTTGGTTGTTGTTGGTTGCGTTATTGCATCCCTTTTATGCCTACAATACGAAATTGTTCCCTCACGATTGGAAGCTCCTGTTGCCGCATACGCATTTCAAAACATCGCAACGTGAAATGCCACAAAAAGCTGTTTGTGAATAGGTCTTAGTGAGTTAGGAGTCCTCTCGACTTCTTTTAAGCTGTCCCAGGCTTAGGTGCTACTTTTAGGTATAAAATGCTTTGTGAATTACTTTTAGTGAAAAAAAATAGGAGTCCTAAATTTAGGAGTGACACGCCCATTCTTTTTAGTTAAAATTAAATTAAATTTTATTAATTAAATTCGCCACTTAGGAGCTACTTTTAGGAGCTACACAATTTTTTTGTGAATACTGCCCCTGACCTCCAAACGTTGGGAAGGCCAATTCAAGTGAATGGAGCATTCTACAGCATTATGAAGAGCCATGTAATAAGGTAGGCTAATTGATGTTACAGTACTGTGCGTTTTACCACCACACGCCTCCCCCCGGTCCCTGGTTTGACCAACATCCCAAACACCCCAACCAGGATGTACTCACTTCTTTCACCCCTCACCTGTTTGCGTCTCAACATCAGTAAAAAAGAAAATCCATATAAGTGTATGTATTTCATAACCGTTTATTTTATCTACATTATGCCAGAAGGGATGTCAGAGTAGCTGGGTTACTGGTTTGCCCCAAGGATGGTGCTGTGCTCCCTCCGTAAAACAAACGTCCAACTTGTGGTTAAAACCTCAAGGCGTTCTTCAGGCAAGTTGTTTTTTTTCAGTGGGGAACAGGGAAAATGAGAGGATCCTCTCTTTTACTCCTATAATTGTACCCAAAACACCCAAAACAGCAGAAGACTTTACCAGAGAGATTCTTGGACTACAGAGACAGTGAATATTTATGAAGGTCAGGGATGAATTGTTTATCATGGACTTAAAGCTAAATGTCTTGGCATTCCAAGGACTGTGTGTGTGTTTGTGTACGCACCCGCATGTGTGTGTGGGTGTGTGGTTTAGGAAAGGAGCAGCTTGTGCATGTAGTTTTGCATGGGTTTGTTCATGCTGCGTGTGTGTGTGTGCGTGTGTGTGTGTATGCACATGTGTCTGTAAGTGTGCATGTGTGTCCGTTTTTTGTGCGTGCGTGTGTCCGTGTGCTTTTAACAGCTCGAGCAGGCGGCCCAAGCGTTTCCTGTGTTTGTGGTCTAGCGTTGCCGGACTCTCTCCCTCTCCTCCAGCGCTATTATTCTGTCAGGAGCAGCAGTGTTTTCCTGAGGAAAGGAAGTTATTTCATTTCCAGCCTTTGTCCGCGCCTGAATGCGAGCGTCGCTCTTTCAGCAATATTCGCTCGTTTCAACTCCCTTCTCCATCCTAACAAAAATATACACCCCCTGTCTTGGCCTATAACTCACGTTAGGCACAGAAAAATAGTGACTTCCTCAATTGGTTTAATTTCCCTGGCCAGATTCGGGACAGCCGTTTCTCCTCGCCTCAGCGGATCCTTATCTCGGACTTTCCATCAGCACGCCAGGGATCTTGCCAGTGGATTCACCCGCGAGAGGGGGGCCCGGATGGGTGAGCCCCAGGCGAACGAAGGCCGCAAACATGCTAGGGAATATTCCAGTAAACTCAAACTGCAAGCTGGACTAACCAGTGTGTGAGTGAAATTGCTTGCAAACCAGTGCCTACAACTGCTACTGATCTTCAGATTCAGTTCTAAAAAAAAAAAACCTGGTTCCTCTGATGTGACACAGGTGCACTATGTAGACTTTTACTACCCTTAAGTACTAATTTCATACATGTATTCTAAGTTGTAGTAGAGAGAGAATGAGATATCATATTCCTTAAAAATTCTTTAAAAAGACTGCTTCAGGTGAGTGTTTTTTTTGTCATCTCGGTACTCCTCATGTCTGTTTTCCGCCTTGTAAAACTCCCCCCTGCTACCCCTGAGACCTCGTCTCATTTAGCATGGCTCATTACATAACGAGCACTTGACCCATTTTATGCAGCTTTGCACTCAGAGCCATCACGTCCGCATGTCCTGCTCTCACAAATCATCCCCCCGAACCTAATGCCTTCACTTCCACTTGCTCCACTCACTGTCTTTGGCAACTCTGACAGCCTCCTTGACTCTGGGACATAGGTGTGTGTGTGGGTTTGACTCAAAAGATTTTTGGGTTTGCACAGGCTAATGCTAATGCCACTTATTATTATTATTAGTATTATTATTATTATTAGTAGTAGTATTATTGTTGTTGTTGTTGTTTTGTAATGTTTGTGTATTTGTCATACATCTGTGTAATGTTTGGTGGTTTCTGCTGAGTTACAGCCCTCATAGCCCCCAGTGCTGGAGATGCTAACTGTTATCTAGTCCAGATGTGTCCGACTGACAAAGAGAGGTGATGGGAGTTGGCATGGATTGAGAAATATGCCATTAGCTCTTAGCAGTGTGTCAGGGTTCATGCCGGAAACACACACTGATGCTAATGTGAAAATATGAAGTTACTGAAGGTCACAGACTTGTTTTTGACAAGACCTCGTGCTGACACCCCTTTTAAACAGTGGCAGCTAAGTGGCAAAATGTCAAAGCAGTTAACCTGTTGTCGTCCATTAGGAGAAACACAAATGTTACTTTACAGAGGACATGAAACATCACCCTCGTCAAACAGCTGGAAACATCTTAGAACTGACAAAAAAGACAAAAAAATCCTGATTTAAGAATGTATGAAGGTATCACCAAAGTACAATTTTACCATGACAACATCTAACTGGACGGTAAAATTATATTGTGCTGTGTAAAAAAATATATGTGTATCATTTAAATAAATGTCACCGTAACGTGAAACTTGAACCGCAATGAATCCTGATCCGCTACCATGATTCTCACTGAACTGTGCAAAACAAACCCAGAGCAGCCAAGCTTTTCGCCCAGTAATCTCCTGCACTCAGCGCCTGTCCACCTATTTGCACAATATATGACCTGTCTTGCCTCTGAGGAGAACAGACACATTAGGAGCACTGAAGCTAATGATACCAGAACACTCAACGGAGCACATCAGTGCACGGGGATGACAAACCTGTCAAGTGCCATAATCTAGTAGGCGATCGTAACATCCTCAGAAAACCATAGCGCTTCCCCCCTCTCTTCTTGCCGTACAATCCCCTAATAATGGAGCACCCATAAATTCACAGCTTGCCGCGGGACAGCAAGTTCACACGTAATAGCCAATGGCACGGCGGGAAGATAAATATCGAAGAAAATGGTTGTCAGGCTGGGAGCCCAGGACCTTGTTACCGAGTCTTAATTTTCGCCCGTGCCCAGGAACCCTTTATCACCAGCTTGTTGCGAGGTGATGTCTTTTTTATTCTCTCGGTGATGGAGTTTTTGTGTCATCAGATGTCCTTTCAGTGCAGCCCCTTGCCGCCCGTGTTCTTGCAAAGGGCCCTGAAGCCCCGCGCCTCAGATTTATGGACGGCGGCCGGCTTGTGTTTTAGGCGGGCCCACACCACACCATGCTGGCCAGAACCTGGCTCCGCTGGACACACAGTGATGTTAGCCAGAGTCTGCACAGAGAGCAATGGAGAGAGTGGCCGAATCATAGGGGGGGATCTGGAGAAGATGCCCGATTACAGGAAGACATGGAGAGGGCGCTAAGGGTGTGACTGGGGTGTATGAGCTCTCCAGTGGGTCGAAAAGGAAGGGTGAAGTTATCTACGATTATGTTTATTTGCATACCATCATGTAGTACAGGGAAATCAACTGCATTCTTTTTTTACTGTGTGTTTGTGTTGTGTTCCATTGCTCTGATTAAGTAAACATCAAGTACATACCTCTGAATCAGGGATACAGGAAACTTGCCTTTACAAATGTCATGCGTTCCAGTCCATTACACAGTACAGATTCAGATCACTGTCTGCCAACGGGTTGCATTTGAATTCAGAGAATGGGGGGGGGGGGGGGGGGGGTTTCAGGTTAGGCTCAAATAGCCTAACCTGAAAACCTCCAAAAATGTAAAACTTACACCGGGGACGAACTAAATCCCCAGGAGAGCCTCCGTAAAGGTTATGATGTCACCCGGTGTCAGGACTCCATCCCATAAAATGCATTACGGCGGACCGCACAGACACGTTCCGCCTCGGCCTCGTTCAGGCGACAGAGTTATAGAGGAGTGGGGGGGGGGGGGAAAGAAGAGAAGACGCAGAGAGAGGGAGGAAGAAAAAAAAAACTGCTATTGACCTTTGTGGAAGAAAGCTGACATCATAAAGTGCAGTCTGCTGGCGACCAAATGGGAATGCCATCGCAGATTAAGGACTTTTTAAATTATGCATTTGGTTCAGACTCCTGGGGTGCGCCGCCATGTGAGAGATGGAGCAGTGAGAATAAAATGCATTTAGTGGCACATTGCTAAAGTGGCCATACTCTGGAGAGCCACTAACTAACTCAGGTTTTCACAGGCTGGGCCAGTTAAGTGGGCCCAGTAATCAATAATAGTGTGTTAAACTATATAGACCGTACGCCTCTAATTAATACTAAACTGTCAAATTAAGCAGAAACGCTGATTTAATAGCATGTTTTCGTATTTATGGCCACGGTAAGGCTTTTTGTTTAAATCACACCAAAATTAATGGTGGCGGTTGAGGACACACACTGGGTGTATCCTATTTATTCGTTCCTTTCCCCCTCGTATGGTATGCATTGAAGGATCATTAGTTGACACGAGAGTTCATCATATGAAGTTCACAATGAAGAAAGCACCGATTGTTTTTCTGTAGGAAAACCTAAACAGCCATGATAGATTGCACAGCATCGATGGATTGTACGGTAGTAGGATTACACGGCATGATGCCAAATTTCATCAGACTGGCAGGTCTGAACTTAAACATGGCAGTCGCAGGGTTTATGTTATGCACTGGCAGTTTGCAGGAGGGCCGTGGTGTTTATGATCTTTTGATAAAAGGCCACGGATGAACAGGGGGCAGAATCTTTCGCGTGGAGAGCCAGTTCATACAAACACGTGCAGCTGAATCATTTGACTGGCATTGTTTTTATAAAAAGCATTCCCTTTGGCTTTGCCTTTTTTTCTAACAGCCATATAGGAGGCAGCAGGCTGAGCCAACTCCGCTCTCCTGGCACTCGCTCTTCTATACCAAATTAATTATGCCAGCACATCTACAAGCCCAGCACTGGCTCTTGAACCTTCTTTTATGTTAGGAGCATTTGCTAGGTAAATTCATAAGCCTAAAAGGATCTTGAGTGGGAAAGTGGTTATCCTAAACTGAGCGAGCAATGACAATGAGGATCATTCTTTTTCTGTGCAATACAATTGTAAAATGTAACATTTTTGGATAAAAAATACATTTATATGCAAAGTAGCTTTGTTGTACCTATGGTTTACATGCAGTTATGAGCTAGCCACTTTCTCTTGATTCACAAAAGCAATCTGGTATTGTGTGCAGTGGATGGATTTGAATATGTGCATGTCCCGTGTGTCGACCTTTGCTTCTGAGTAGAGGGGTGAGATATACAGGCTGAAAGAAGCCTCTGTGTTTGGCTTCGACGTGACCTTGAGGGTGAAGGTGAGGTTGAGTTACCATAAAGAAAATGAAATTCTCTCCGACTGTAATTCATAGCCATATAGCCCAGCTCTTCCCTCCAACCCCTGCATTAGCCTGTGACGGTCTTTACTCTGACACACATGCTCTCTCTCTCTTTTTTCTGTGTGTGTGTGTGTATGTGTGTGTGTGGTGTGAGCTCATGAGAGAGCCCCTGCATTGCCAGTGGGAGACATGCGGCTCCAATAAGCCCAGTTCAAGGGCAAACCGCTGCTGAGTTGCAAATTGCTCAGTGTTAACATATGGTCTAATCCACCTAACACAAATATTGAGCAAACAGTTGTGTTCAACGACATAAACAACTGCCTCGGTCGGTGTACTGTATGGACCTTAGAATGTGAGATGAGATTTTTCATGTCTGTGTTTGCCCTTCTAATCATTGTAAATTACCTGCTAATTTATGTGGGCACCATTGTGACTATTTACTGGAACTGGAAATTGACAGCTCTGACTTATTTTCAATATATATATATATATATATGTATGCCTGAAGAGGATTTTGTTAAGTTCTGCCCTTAATAACAGATTGATTGACTGTGAAGAGAGTGCACTCGACCATATTTCCCTCTGTCAACAAAAGGGAGAAGTTTTGCAGACATTAGCTGCTGGGATGTTCAACACATGTCTGACCTTTCCAAATGCCAAGAAGAAGTATAGATTCCAGAGAGAAAAGAAAGAAAGGGGGAGGGAGAGAGGAGAAAAAAACACCAAATGAAAAAAAGTGATAATATGTGGTATCTCTTACTTCTAGGGTGTCTGTAGTTTCACAGGGATTTCAAAAGGTCACTGAAGGAGGAAAAAAGTATTCCAGTGATGAAAGAGCCTCGGAAATCTTAACATCCTCCAGTTTTTCCTTTCTTTCTTCTACTTAAAACCTCAACATATAATTTATCCCTTTGCCGTACAATCAATACCATGAAAAGGTAAAAAGTGTGGCTGTGGAGTAAGACCTGCTTCTCTGTAGTGTGAGGCTAAATCTAGACAATGATCTCCTTCCAGCAACTCACACACTTAGTTTGGTGACATTTGGTCAAAGTGAATAATTGTAGGAGTGATCGGGGCTCGGGGGATATATTCCGGAGAAATGAATGAGCTATTAAGGGAATAAAGAAATCCCTTAATTCATACTTAAGGAAGAGGTGGAATCTGTACACAAAGTGCAGGTTAAGGGAGGACCAAACGCAGTTAGGATTAATTTATTGACTGTACCTTCTCAGCATACAGCACTCATAACTTAGAACCCCTTTAATTAGGGCTTTGCATAACCATGTGTAATTTTGTGCTGATTTTTCTCCTTCTTTGTTTCCTGAAAGGCTTTGACTTATATCCCAAATTATAAATGGGAATGCAAAATAAGTTATGCATGAAGAGTTAATATATGTACAACAGCGACACACTATTAAGATTGAAAAAAGAAGAAAGCAGAACACTTTTTTGGTCTTTTATGTTTCCTTCAGATATATAATGGCGTTTCCCTCAAGTCCCTGACATCCGTGCGGTTCAAAAGCGTCTGCAGTTCTAGGGAACAGAAACCACAGCCTAAGTACACACATGAATGTCTGCATAGCCTATATTTCTAACCTTGATAGTCTGCGTCTTTCACAGAGTTTGACAAAGTGAGATGTCTCCTTTGGCTTCATGTCATCACTCTCTTCATTTTTTTATGCAGTGTACATCCCACCTGGCCTTTCTGGCAAAATGCCTGAGGCAGATTACCTTATTTGAGCTGGATTACATTTTTAGTATGGATCAGAAGGTCAGGTAGAAACTGAGTGTTTTATTCCTCCTTGTACATACGCTGAGCATAGCAGCATGAGACAAATCTGCTGTGCATCTCATCATCCCTAAGCAGTAATGCTTAGCCACATCAGGGCCAAATCTGGGCCAGATTGTTTTAAAGAGTCAGTCCCAGTCTCACACTTTTGTGGCATATATATATATATTTAAATCAGTACAACACAGAGAACAAGCGTCCATGCAGGAATACAGTGGCGTTCTTGTTAACATCATGCCGAGCCTCTTTAAACATGTTTCCAGGCCTCGTCCTGCTCACTTTGAGGGATGAGGGACGCCTGTTCCTTAATGTGTTTTTTATTTGGGAAGACGAAAAAGGGCTGTGGGATTTCTCTGCTGCCGCCCGTGGCTTGTCAGGGCTAATAGAAAAGATTGGTGAATCGGCCGGGATCTGGGAGCCGAGTCGTTTTGTTAATCCTGCTCCTCGGCGCTGAGCTGAGACTGCTTGTATTTACATATGCAGAAGGATCCCGCTGTTGCGAGAGGCCCGTTCGGCCGACAGCGCAATTAATCATCCCCAAATCCTCCCGCCGAGCAGGCAGACGACCCCAGCCCGACGCACTGCCACGGCGAGCTCGCAGGTGTGAATCAAAGCCGCGGTAGAAAAAAACTCTGCCACCAGATCTCCTTCCATCTCTGTCGTGTGGCTTCTCTCTCTATCTGTCTCTTTGTGCATGCATCTTTTTTCTCTTCACCATAGTGGTAACCTTTGGAAGCCTGTTTGCTTAAACAGAGGTTGTGAACTAGCCTCATGTTTAGAGAGTATTAAAAAAAGTATTTATAAGAGTATTTAGATTATTTATTTTAAGGGTGATAGCACTGAACAAATACAAACATGATAAATGTGGTAAATAAATCTACTTCATTCACTCAAAGTAGTTTGAAATATATGAAATATACTTGTCAAGTTCACTTGCATGAGCAGTACAATCACTCATGTGTTCAAGGGAAACATCCCTTTATATAACACTGCCAGCATTTCTATGGGTGGTGTACTATGGAATTTATTAGGAAGACATTGACTTTGAAATTTATGAAAATGTGCTACAACTCACATATGGTTAGGTACATAATAAGAACTCAAAGGACTGAAAAACAAACTCTGTTTGGCAGTACTTCTGTCTGTCATTTGGGAAACGTTGCACATTGCCAAAGGCTTGCTCTGTAGGTGCGGGCTTCCGCGTATTCCAGGCAGGATATGGGTTTTGGAAGTGCCTACAGAAAGCGATGATTAAAATCTAAGGGAGGTTGGTCTTGATTCAGCTGAATAATATTGATTGAAACACAGTTTACATTCATTTTCATTTTTAAAAGGTTTACAGGTCCTGGGGCGTGTGCAGCCTCGTATTTAAGCTGTGATTTATCCATCTTTCAGGCCGAATATGCATCTCCTGGGAGCGAGCGTTGGATACCAATCAACAGCGATAGCAGGCGATGATTCTAACATCCCGCGAATAGTTTGATAGCAGTCCCTTTCAATAAGCGTTGCCTCCATTAATCGCTTGCTTACTTTTGGGGTGCGAGAGCGTGTAGGAGTTATGATTTGTGTGATTTGGCTTTGAGAAAGTCAAGAGATGGTATTTTTTTTTCTCCCTCGCTCCCCTACGCCACAGCAGGACCCAGAGGCGAGAGCAGCTTGTTAAGTGTCTGAGGAAAACAAACGGCGCGGCTCGCCCGGGCTCAGCGCGGCGCGGGAGTGAGTGAGGGAAGGCTCCCCTGACGAGGGCTGCGCGGGCGCGTCTGATGTTGTTGTTGCCATGAACGTTCCCCCTGGCTCTCCCCCACCACCACCACCACCAGAACCATCACCACTGAGGGTGTGTATCCAAACACACTTCAGGCCCAGCTTGTGTAATTAATGCATTGAAATGTGTCTCCCTGCGCTCAGTTGTTTGTAGACTGAGATGGCTTGACCAAAGCACAGTTGTTTTTTTTCTTCAGCCTCACACACAGATGTGGACACAAAATCACACTAATTTACTCCCTTGCATTCTTATGCATTCTTATCTGTGTGCATGTGTGCATGCGCGCACACACGCACACACACACACACACACACACACACACACACACACACACACACACACACACACACACACACACATCTATATATACTGAACATACAGAGAGAGAGAGAGAAATATCCCCACATGCATATACACATGGACAAACACAAATATTTCCAGTCACATAGCCTCTCCCTCCCACACGCATTCTCTCTGTAAAGCTGTTATGGATCTAACTGTTCTTTTTCCCCCACAATCAATAATTACTTTGATATTTGTGTAACAGCCATAGAGTAATCAATAAAAGGGTCAAAGAAAGTAAATTGCAGTCCCATGCCTAATGATTTTGTTTGGCTCAGCCTGATGAGAAAGATGTTTATTATCTGATTATTAAAGCAGCATAATGCATGTCAACTTTCACCGCCACCCCCTATCCCTATTCTCAAGATGAATTATGCTCCCTACATCACCCCCTTGCTTTACTGCTTGCACTGGAAACACTGATGTGAGATTTCACAAAGAAAGGACACAAAAAAGTAGCTGAAATCATTTTTTAAAGTGGAGCTCTTCACATCCTCTGCCCACATGATTTACAGTCATAATAGCCTCGGTGCCGCCATTGATATGCAGCCTTTTTCACGAGCAGCTCTTGTCAATACCGCTGACAATGCCCAGGAACACAAATATTGACTGTGATTTAATTGCAAATGGAAATTTAAGAGTTACTCATTGCAGCTGCATAACTGTAATTCAACAGCCGTACTGGCGAATCTGACACTCAATGGCAAGCTACGAATCCTCAGTTCTTACTCCAATAGGCTACACATGTACTCAAACTCAAATAACCTTTAGGGTCAGTCCACCTACCCACAGCAAACACCCACAGCATGCACAGACTCTCCAATGCTGTTTCTGCATCTTCACCTCTATGTCTTTCCCCTAAACACACACAAGAGCAGAGTCCACCATTGACCTAATGCGGCCATAGGTATGGTTCTGTACTCATGCAACATGTACGGGAAGGGGCCCACCTTTCCCGCGCCCTGCCCAAGGGCAATGCATAGCGCAATCAGCACTGGCAGTTGGAGCATCTGCTTCCCCGGGCATGTGACTTTGCAGACAGATGTTGGAGCCCAGCTGTTAACACAAGATCATTTGTATGTTTGAGGAGAGGAGAGAGGGCTCCGCGTTTGAGTTCCCTCAGATGATTATTTCTCCCCCTGCTTTTCACAATAATCTTCCCACGTTGATATCTGTGTATGTGTGTGTGTGTGTGTGTGTGCAGCCTTCTTTGTCTCTTTATGACACACACATTCACACACAAACATCATGCACACACAGACAGACAATCCCCAATGCACACATACAAGCACCATGTGCATACATACAAACGACAATTGTTTCACAGTCGACACACCCCTGTGCAGACCATCCCTGCACACAGGAAGTATCCCTCTCTGCTCCACATGTGGACACTTGGATACAATTTCACTCCAAATTTCACTGTTGGTCGCCGTTCAACTCAAGGAACCATGAGGAGTTATTAGAGCACATTAGTTCATCTATGAGAACATTACCGCTAATTACGTCTATGAATTTTTCACCCCAGAAATCCATTCTTTTACCAACTATTGCTTTTCTCCAACATTTGTTTTTCTATATATCTCAGGTGTGCAAAATACTATTGTTCTTAATGGCTAAAAGCACATGTGTGCATGTTACAAAGATCAAATCAAGGTTTTATTTCACTATTTTTTTGTAGCTTTTGTAGTTTTAATTTACAGAATGATATGTACATTTAATCACGTTGTTGCATTTTTCATTAGCTTACTTTTAGAAAACTGATTGTGCATGGAGGGACAAAAATGTGGGTGTCACACAAGTTGATCTGTTGTTTCCACTTTGTATACATTCTTAGTATATAGATATATTACAAGCAGCAGATGTCATACCAAGAACATGACTACCTGGATGTACAATTATACAATTAGTTTACTTGGATATACTTCGGTAGTTTCTAGCTTTCTAGCCTTCTAGATCTTTATTAGTCACATTAGTCAGATAATAGTTGTATGGGCACCAGTCATAGCTGAAATTAACTAAATTTGTTGTTATTGTCAAATCATGTGTATTAGGAGATGAACTTATAATATGTTGTATATACAATCTGTAAACAGACCCTGAACTTATAATATTTTGTATATACAATCTGTAAACAGGCCCTGGCAGTTTTAAATGTTTGTTTTTTACTGTAAGAAGTATTTAAAAGAAGACACTCCTGGCCACCTTTACCTTTTGTATCCCTTTCCTTTATCTGGGGATGCTATTTCCACCTTAGCTTAGCCACAGCTGCGGTCTCTCTGTGCATCCTCTCCTCATAGCCACCCTGACTCTGATATGCGTGGAGGTGAGACCATAGACTGCGGGAGGCAGCAGACCAAGCCCAGGAGGTGATAACCCTCAGGGGGTTCAGGGCACAGCATCCCCACCCCCAACCCCGACAGACTCCCAAGCAGCCCCCACTCCCCCTCCATCCCCCCCCCCCCATATGCACACACACACAGACACACACACCCCTGTCCCGGCCCACTGCGGGGGAAAATGAGTGGGGCATGGCAGAAGGACCCCATGGGGCTTTCTCACCTGTCCAACCCCCAGCGGCTCCGCATCCCTTCTCTGGGACAGGCAGCGGGGGCTTTAAATTCATCCCCTCCCAAGTTCAGAGTCGATTTGTTATCAAATCAAGCGTCGGGCGGCTGATTCATTGCTATTCAGCACTCCTACTGATTTATATGCAGAATGTAAAACAGATGCCTTATGCGATACATATTTATGGTGAGCCCTGCTCTCACAAGATTTATTATAGCTTCTTTCGTCGGGGTATGCATGAGCAGTGCTATGATGACTTGTATTTCCTCTCAGCTGCCAATGCCAAACTCATTAAAAAGAGGTGTGACTATTAATATACATTGTAATACTGACAGCTCCTAATTTATAACCCTTCTTCCGGGTTAGAGCTTTTTTCCCCCTATTCTCTTCTCCCCTTGTCTGGGGGGATCTCTTTTTTCTTTAGTGTGTGCACATGTGTATGTGAGGGTGTGGGTGCGGGTGAGTGCTGTATGTTTCAGTGTGCTTTTGAAAGACAGCTCACATGTGTGTATTTGTCTGTGTGCGAGTCTAGAGACATACACACACACACACGCACATTCATATGTGTATATCAAAACTATATATGCAAAGCATTGCTGCATCGTGCTTCGTATCTGTGAGTTTGTTTGTGTGTTTGAGTGTACTGTATGTGTATTGTGTGTGTTTGAGTGTATGTGTATTGTGGTGGTGGTGTGTTGGCACGGGGGGGGGGGGGGTCTCTCCCTCTGTTCTCTGATATTGATTTATGGGGTCCTCTCCCCCGACACCCTCTGGGTTTATGGACCTGCGCCCCAAGCATCTGACGCCCTTTTCTGCTCCCAGATCAGTGGTGATCTGAGTGGTCTTTGTGGACGCAGCCCCAGGCCTTCAGAGAACAAGATGGTGGCAGCTCCCTCTGCTTAACACTCCCTTCTACCTAGACCTGGTACATAGTCTGCATAATCCAACAATGTTTATTGTCATGGGTTATAGTTTCACAAACAAGTCTGGATGATGGTGTATGTGAGCTGTTTATTAGCCATTTTTAGCCATTTTCAGTCGACAGCCTCGTAGTCGTCAAAGAACCAGTAGGTCGTTGGATTTCATGCACTCCTGTGAATTCAACAGACATTTTGCAGGAATATATATGTACTCTCTCACCGAATGAGATGATCTGATCTGATACTGATACTGATCTGATCGTAAAATGAATGTGTTTGGCATCAGATAGCATCTCTCATTGGAATGGACCTGGGGCAGATCCCACCACATCCGCACCGAATCGGTGCCTGATCAGTTCCAGACAAAACTGCCGCTGTGAACTTAGATACTGTAGCTATTGAGAATGAATACCATGCAGTCAGGTCTGCTATCCAAAGTGGGCATCAGAAAAATATCCATAGGCAATAGTGCATGTGAATGTGGCCAGCTGATTCACTTTTTAGAATCATAGCAAGTCAGTGGCTTTGTATACAGTGCCTTTGCTCATGCTTCTAATTGGGCACTGGACAGTTGGTTTTTGAATGCTGATGTGGGCTAATGATATTTTAACCAGCGAGCCCTTCATTGCTGCGACAGAGTATTCCCTTCGCTAAGTCTGACAAGAAAAGGTGGGCTGTTCAGCCCTGCTGGCAAGCTATTCAGGCACCGGGGGAGATGGACACAAAAAAGGGGCAAAGAAAAGAAAGTTTCAATCCCCAAAGCCATGCGGTGGGTGTTTTAGGCCTGGCCATTGTGCCCTAAGCCCTTCAAATGAGTGAATATTGGGGTGCTTAACTCAGCCCATCCTGTGTTCTTTTATCTGAGGTGGGTGACAGCTAACTGAGAGAGAAACCTCCCGCGTCCATTTTTTTTTCTGTTTCTTTCTTTCCCTCTTTTGTCCATCTCCTTTCTCTCTCATTCTCTGCCCCCAGTAAAGTGAAGCCGCCAATTTGGGCCAGTGGAAAAAAAAAAATCCCCTGAAGATGAGGTGGTTAGCCACCCCGAATGAGTGGCTGCTCGGTCCCATCATCCGCCATGCATCATCCGCAGTTGTGAGAGGAGATTGACTAGCAATACAGGGCTTTCCCCTCGGCCTGCTAGCGGGCACTGGGCATTGTGTTGGCTGGTATTGCCCCCAGTATCTCCACTGGCTACTCCCTCTCCCCCCTACTCACTTCCCCCCCCCCCTCTCTCTCTCTCTTCTCTCTCTCTCTCTCTCTCTCTCTCTCTCTCTCTCTCTCTCTCTCTCTCTCTCTCTCTCTCTGTCCGCCTTTCAGTCATTCTTCTTCCTTGTCCCCACCATCACCACTACCACCCCAAGTCATTCTCCGCCCAAGGATGACAAGCTGAACTTGACAACGTAATCCTTCAAGCCAGTGCTTGACACTGGGAGCTCAAAACTAATAGGCAGGCTTGCCGACGCGTCTCAACAGCTTCATTTTAGTCGACAGCAGAAGGATATGCATGAAGAAATGCTGTTGTAATTGATTTAAGCAAGTGTTTTTTTCTTTCTCCCAAGGAGTCATTGAGTGACTTATTAAACCAAGCTCCACTAACAAACACATTAGCAAGCTGCACTAGATGAAATGGATGAGGAGATCCCAGTGGTATCAAGTACAACTGATTATTCAGATGAAAAAAAGAGAAAGATTTTTTCCCTCTGCAGAACAATTTTATTTTGTGTGAATAACACACATGGAATTCCAAGCTTTGTGCAGTGGTTGAATTGCGAAGGTGGTTATGTATTTACCAAATATTACCTTCCACTGTAGCTATGGCAACATAATCACACTTTTTGACACTAAATGGCATATATATATGCTTCTGTGAGTGCCATGCTCAGTGTCGTGTTCACACTGCAGCGCTTAGTTTCAGTCCTTGTACAACACAGTCAAGTGGCACTAAGCCTGAACAAGACAAGATAAGGCAATATTTCTATTTGTTCTGCCTTGAAACTAATTACATTTTCATCTTAAAAACACACACACAGACAAAAATAACACCGAAATGAATTTGTATTGTCGTGAAATAATTGAAATTTTGTTTTGCTGCGAACAGCAAAGCCTGAGAAAATGTTTGCTGAAGGTTGTTTTAGCGTTGGGGATTGGACTTTTAGCAGAAGCATGCAGGCAGAGAGGGAGATCTCCCCTATCTCATGTGATTATTGGGCATGCCAACGCAGCTCTTTATTTTCAGATGGAAATTGGAGCCGTGACCTTGTCACAGAGAGCCGATCCCACACACAGTGATGATGGCCCCCGAAGAAAGGGCCTCGCAAACGTCAAGTCAGGAAGGCAGAATGCCATGTATGCTTGTGCCCCCTCCCAACACACACACATACACACACACACACACACACACACACACACACACACACACACACACACACACACACACACATACACCAACTCTCTCTCTCTCTCCCTCTCCCACTGACACATTACACACACACAACCACACACACACACACACACACACACCACCATCTCTGTCCTTCCTGTTCAACAGCCATCCAGCCCTTTAACCAACACAGCCGCTGCGGATCAGGTACCACAACAGTGGGAGCAGGAGGTCTCAGAATAACAGCAAACCAATTTGGACAGGGTAATACCTCCCATCAACAAATCAAGACGTGTAATTGGGCCTATGCGCTGAACAAAGAATGACAGTGAAAGACGTGGCTTTAGTCAGCGTGTAGCGTGTGAATGGCCTGAGAAAGTCATTGCTGGTGTCTCTTTTTCCCCCCCTTTCCTTCCCTCCTCTCCTGTATGGGAGGCCTTGGAGCAGCTATCTTGCTGTATGTGAAATTTCCTGCAATTGATAAGAAAAGCCTGATTTTGCATTTTCATTTAGTCTGACTTAACCTCCTTGACCTGTAGGGTGTGTGTGTCCTGGGGGGGGGGGGGTGCTGACAAATTTATGTTCTGTTTATTGCTATTTGTTTACACACGCTAGGAATAAGTGATTATCACGGGCTGTTCCTCCTCAGAAAATCTGTCCGCTCTGGAGCAGTTTTATTATACATAGGCTATTAAGCACAATTGCTTTGCATTCTAGCATGATCCCCTTACTGTATTTGTGGACAAATAGAAATAAGAATGGGCAAGGCAAGCGGAGGAATGCCTTTCAGCCTTGCCCACATGCTTGCTTGCTTTCTCTCCTTCTCTCCCTCTCTCTTTCTCTCTTTCTGCCTTGTTTTCTTTTTCTCCCACTCACATTTCTCGCTTGCGCGCTCCCCCCCTCTCCTCCTCGCTGCCACCTCCGCCACCACCAACTCTTTCTCTTTCCCTCTATCAGCCCACACTTTAGACCCTTTTATGTTACACGATCACTCGAATTTGAGCCCAGGAGGAGACGATGAGTCCCTGGGTGAGAAAGGCCCAAACAAGCTATAGACCAGATGTATGATGTTATATGGTCAAACTGGCAAACACAAAAGGGCCAAAAACAAAGGGCGTGAATTAAGGGAGAGGCTTTCAAAAGTGTTTTCAAAACAGCCCAGCTGAGAGCTCAGATGCCTCTCCTCCCTCTGAGTCTCTCTCTCTCTCTCTCTCTCTCTCTCTCTCTCTCTCTCTCTCTCTCTCTCTCCCCCTTTCTTTCTGTCTGCCTCTGTTTCTCTCTGCCCCTCTCTCTAACGTTCTGTCTGGCTCTAAACCTTGCTCCATCTCTCCATCTATCCATCTCTTTATCACTCCTTCTCTCTCTCTCTTTCTCTCTCTCTCCCTCTCCCCCTCTTCTGCTCCCCCTGAGACTAAACGCTTCAAAGGGGGAGGGGGAGTGAAAAGAAAAGAGACCATTTTTGCTAATTAGTCGAGGACTTAGCAGGCGCAGGATCTGCCGCCGCACTTTTTCATCCGCTGTCCACGGACTGCCGCCCACCCTGTGAAGTGGAGGCTGCGTGGTGAGGAGCCCGAGAAAGGGGCCCGCCCTGCACACACACACACACACACACACACACACACACACACACACACACACACACACACACACACATACAAACGCCTCAGTGGAGATCCTGAACGGCCCTCCAGTGGGGGCACAGACAGGCGGCCACAGAGAGACGAAAATGGAGTGGTATGGGGAGGGGGGGTAACCATTAGGATTTCAGATGGGAAGAAAAGGCTAAATAAGAAGTGTAAATGGCCCCCCCACGACCACCGCCCACCCCCACTACTGCCCCCCAAAGCCCCAACACAAGCGCCCCCCCCCCCCCCCCCCCCCCCCCACACACACACACACACACCACCCCTCTTTGCCCTCCGCAGTGCTGAAGAGGGCCGGCCTGTGTCCAAGATAAACTGGGCCTTTCTGCCTGCCGTCACAGCCAACTGATCACAGACATGCTTTACCTAGGATGCCACGGCTCTACAATGGAGCCCCTTAAGCTGGCTGCCACATTTAAGTAGAAAATATATGCAAACTCAATTTAGATGTGGGGAACTGTGGGCCATAGACTCGTTTTAGGGTTGGGGTTGATGTTAGAATTATATTATTTTTCTTTTTCATTGTTTTCTTTTATTTTTATTTGGCTCTATATGCCTTTAGTGAACATTTGATTTTGTTAGAAAGATTTAAGTTTTATTTAAGAATATGAACTCATAACAATAGTATATATGTGCACATAATATTTGTTACCATGTAATAAAGTAATGATAAATATGTAGTGCATTTAAAATACAAATACAAATGCTACACCAATATTAATATGTGATAAGAAAAAATTATCAATATTGTTCTTAAATACCTAACTTAAAAAAATAAACTAATAATGAATAACTTAAACTAAAGATGTAAAAGTGCTGCATTGCCAACACTGCAGTCTC
Organism: Alosa sapidissima; assembly: GCF_018492685.1. Classification (NCBI taxonomy): domain Eukaryota; kingdom Metazoa; phylum Chordata; class Actinopteri; order Clupeiformes; family Clupeidae; genus Alosa; species Alosa sapidissima. The sequence goes on from NC_055967.1 coordinate 5,784,740, forward strand.
AAACTAAAAGTGATGACAATTGTGGTTTCTTTGAGATTTTCCCCTTTTATTTCTCCTTTATGGCTGTTGGCCTGCCTAAACTGCCGTTTCATTCTTCTGTGGGTTGGCCAGACTAGTGATGGCTTTGATGATAATAAAAGAGGCACACTGCAGCTTGGAGGAAAATCCAAGCAATGACAAGAAAGTGAATCGCAGAGTTAGCCATGTTGCTCCAACAAAAGAGATTTTAGCTTAATGTCTCAAACCTGACAACTTGCACAATAATAATAATAAAAAAATGTTTTTGTTTTTCACTTTCCGTATGTCAGTTCTGGTACAGATTTTTTTGGGGAAACTTAAACTCTGTAGTTATCCCCTTTTCATAAGCTCAATTAAGAGGAGTCACATTTGCTTATTGTATTTAGTTTTTTATTAGTTGTGCTGAAATACATTTAAAAAATATGTTTTAATTTATTTGTTTGGCTAAATCAATTTAGTGAATTTATGAAAATTCCCTGTCTTGCTGTCATGGTTTATTTCAGGTGTACAGTACTATGTCTGGTTGTTGCCACAACTAGCAATCAGCACTTTTGTTTTGTTTTTAATATTATTGGTTTGTTTTGTTTTTAATATTATTGGTTTGTTTTGTTTTGTATCTCATAATAATGCCCAGCAGAGTCTGGAAACATCTACTGTATGAGGGGGCCCCTTCAAGTATTTGTTTAACTTTTTGAACACAGATTGAGGTAATGCAGAATTTCAGATGTTTTGTGTATGCAGCACGGCCTGGCGTTTGGAGACCTTGAGTTTGGTGAACTTCTCCGATTCGGGCCTCTTGCCCACTCTCCTTAGTGCTCTCAAAACATTCCCATCTGTTCACGCGGGGAAGAGAGTAATTGCGTTCAACTGTTTTCAGATGAATCTATCTTTGAAAAATGAAGGGAAAATATATAGAAATATATATGTATTAATGTTTTTTTTTTTTTTAGTTATTTTCAACAAAATAATGTGTTTGGTAGTTATGAGAAAAATGTTAAAGAACAATAATATCTCTTCTGTTCTTTCTGTTATGGTCTTGTTTCTTTGAGGGTGTCCAGAGACAATACTTCAGATATAATCATCCACAATTGAGAAAATACCACTCGAAAAAAAAATAAACGCTTGAGGATCAAGGCATAAAATTGATTTACATTTTAGAAAGCGTCAGGTCGATTACAAGGTTGTCCTTAAAATATGTGTTAATAATCACACTGAGTAATGTATGCACAGAAATGCCAGACAGCATTCAGCTCTAAAGCCTCTTAATACCCATACTGTATTTCATGTCGTTTATCAGAGCAAGCTACAGGAGGATGCAGGAGCAGGGAGATCCTGAATGTCTCAAAAAGAGAAAAAGAAGGAAAGCAAAAAAAGACAGAAGAGCATGGAGCCTTAACAAGCAATCAGTCAAATGTAACACAAGCGAGAGCATTTCCTGGCCGGAGAGGAGAAAGGAAGAGAGCAAGACAGACTGTGTGTGTGTGTGTGTGTGTGTGTGTGTGTGTGTGTGTGTGTGTGTGTGTGTGTGTGTGTGTGTGTGTGTGTGAGTGTGTGTGTGTGTGTGTGAGTGTGTGTGTGTGTGTGTGTGATGGGTGGGGGATAAAAGAAAAGGGTGTGAGAGTGCTCGGTAGTCTCTGCCTTCAGTCCAGAGGAGTGTAGACGAGCGCAGACAGGAAGTCAGAGGGTTGCGCCTGGGGATCCAGAGAGCTAAGGTTCACTGGTCACCATTGGGAAGGGTCACTACAGCCCTGGCCACCAATAACAACATTTCTTTCTTCTCTCACAATGGCACCTTTTAATCTTATCTTGTCCACGAAAGCGGTGAGCCACGGGGAGAGAAAAGAAAGAGCTGTCATCGCCAAATAGAATGTTTTTATAAAACGTTAAATGTTGGTGGCCGAGCTCGTACTTGCCCAAGCTGCATAACTTATGTCTCACTACCCCCAGAAAATAAGGATGTCTTGGAAAAGCCAAATTAAATATCAGATAATCACTGTTTTCGCCGTGTTACAGTGATTTCTCTTCTCGGAGTCAAACGTTCATGTATATCAGGGAGGTATGACACTCTTCCTATTAAACCAAGGGCACAAAAGAAATTCCTCACGATCACCAAAGCCCCATAAATGTCTTGCACCAAAATGGAAGCTGTGCAGTATGTCAGTTATATGGAGCCATAACAGGTTTTAAGAAGTGCAGTAATGGAGCCATTTACCAGGACCCAACAGCTAAAAAACAGAAAAAACACAAAAGGCCCTTTTCACTGTTCATATTGTAATGACCTTTTTTATTTTGTGCAATACTGTCTCTGTCTGTCTGTAATTTATGTCACCTGGACGAGAAATTGAAAAGATGACTGAGGGTCTGAATCACGGCAGCAAACAGGAGATGCAGGGCGATGCGCCGCTATCCGCCGCTTCCTTGTTTTCGAGCTCCCCTCGAGATGAGGCGAGACAGGAAGGCGGTGGAGGTGCGCCAGGAAACCTAGAAGTGCGAAGTCAGCTTCTGATTAAAATTCACACCTCTAATGGGCCTAGATGGCGGACGATCAGTGCGTCTTGGCCCAGCCACTGATCAATCCCAGTGTATGCGAGGCTCAGGATGGGCACTGTGTTCATTGTCACACTCAGAGCCTTCAAGAATACCCCCCCCCCATCCTCACTCTCTCTTTCTATCTCTCTCTCTCTCCCTCTCTCATTGCATCCGTTCAAAAGTGTGTGTGATATTTCTTTTCCCTTTTCAAAAGATTCTTTACATTCTTACATTTCTGTTAGCATATTAAACCAAGGTGAGGTCTTCAAACCTTGTGGAACAAAAAAAAGAAGAAACAGCAACCTGCCCATCAGTGTGGAACAGAAGCTTGAGCTCGGTGTAAAAAAAATTGGACGCCCCTGTGTAGTCGAAACACGCAATCATGGACTAAATTATGGCGGGGCGTACAGTTCACCGAGGCTCCCCTTGTGCCGCTGAGCGACAGGGGGAAACCGCTGAGTAATCCGCCTGCATTAAAAAAGACAGGCACCAATATCGCCACACAATAGAGCCTAGCGCGCGCGCCGGGAAAAAACACAAAACCGGCCACTTGTGTTGTCTCCTGGCCGCTGCCACTCACCGCCCGTAAGCTCCTAGTCAAATGACAGCCGGGGCTGATTGACAGCAAGTTAACTGGGATTTCTGCGCGAGGGATAATAACGACTGAGCTATTGTGGGCTGTGGATGCAGTGCGAAGCCTCCCGCTATTGCTGCCGCCATTGGCTTAAACTGTTTAGTCGTAGCAGGGGGAGAAACACTTGATCCTAACCCTTATTTTGGGATGAGTAGAGTGTATTCTGCGATCATTTCATAATGGACGCTGATGCAACGGATGATCGTTTTTAATTTATTTCATTTTTTTTGGATACCCAAGAAGAGCACAGCACACTCTTAGCGTGTGTAACCTCTGATTACTGTACGCAAGGGGGCCAACTCTTGTCTGTGGCACAGTGTGTCGATCTGGCTCCAAGGTTCTCTCTCTCTCTCTCTCTCTCCAAATGAGCACAAAGAGAGAGCGGATGTTAGAGGAGAGGCTGGGCTGTGCTGACAGCCCTCAGACAGCAGGGCACAGAGAGAGAGAGCGAGAGAGAGGGAGAGGAGACAACAAGAGAGCTATGAGAGAGACATAGACAAAGAGGGGGGAGAGCAGGCAGACCCATAGAGCGAGAGAGGGCACGAATGAGAAGAAGAGAGTGAGAGACAGGCCAGTTGAGGGAGAAAGAGAAAGACAGCGAGAGAGGAGAGAAAGAGAGAGAGAGAGAGATCACAGACGCTGGACCTCTTGCTCTGGCCTCTCAGCAGCTTGAGGCTTATCAGCTCCTCTCTCCCAGAGTGTCGTCCACTCCAGCCCCGATTCGTCCACCTCGGCCCTGCCTCGCTGAGCCCTGCCGGTCCCCCCCTGACCGTCCCCGCGTGCCCCACTCAGCTTTTTTTTAATGTAATCACGCACGAAATATAAGCTTTTCAGCACGTGAGAAGCGGCAGCGCCACTGGAAACAATGGCAAACCGGAGCTGGCAGGATGAACTGCCTAGGACAGAAACTGCAGTATGACTGCTCCCCCTGGTGGCAAGATGCGGAGGCGTATGGGAAGGCAGGGGAGCAGAAGGGAAGGGTAAGGGAGGGTTGGGTTCTCTAGAAGGGGGTCACGTCAGCCGAGCAGCCAGATTGATGGTTGAATGAAAGCGTGGCCGCGCATAATTGAGGGCCATGATTAGTTGTTCCCTCGCATTCTGTCATAGATTTTTTAATAAAGATAATATGTGTCATATTTCATCATGTAGCTGGGTTATCCTGACAGTTCGAATGTCCAGAGCTATGAACAGGCGATGAACCACTTCACCTTGCTTGTGCTAATTCACCTACTTGTACATACTCACGATTAGAGTGAAAGTCAGGTTATCTGCACAGGGGTATTTCCACTCTGGGTCCCCTTGAAAATATTGTGCTCCACTGACTTAGCAATTAGCCTCCGCGCCACACACAGACACACACACACACATGCACTGCAAGTGTCTCACAAGACTACTGTTGTGATTCATTAGTATGCCTCAGACCCACAATGGGAATGTGGAGGACGAAAAGAGTTAAACGTGTCCAAGTCACACAATCCCTGAAGGGTTAAGAGCACATGTGCTCTCTCTCTCTCTCTCTCTCTCTCTCTCTGTCTCATCCATTCACACACACATACACAGACATACCCACAAGCACGCACACATACAGTGCGTCCACATCGGCAACCTAAAAGCTCACGAGTCTGGCTGTGCATGCAGATGCACTCATCATAATTCATTTAAGGCCATAAATCTCTGTGGGCTAATGCTCCTCAAAAGCCCTGCTACGTCCTTAAAGAGTTAAATCATCATGTGTGTGTGTGTGTGTGTGTGTGTGTGGGGGGGGGGGGCTTTGGAAAAAGAGAGAAAAAAGGCAGAAAGAAAGAGTGCTGTAATGTTTTTTCCAAGGATGGCTGAAAGTGCTTAGACTGGTCCCTTCAGTCAAGTATGTTGCCATGCGAGGGATTAGAACTGTGTGAAGAGCCAGGTCTTGACCTGCCGGCCTGGGAGCTAGGCGGTAACCTGACCCAATACCAGGTGTATGCCTGCAGGTCAAAGGGTTGAGAAAGCAGGCAACAAAAGACAGCTCCTCCATAAAACCCCACATTGCTCCAATTAACCATTCTCCGACCATTTCAAAATGCCAGACATATTCTCCTTAAATCCCATGGATCAGCTCGTCAGGTCCAAACACACACACACACACACACACACACACACACACACATACACACATGGATAAACACACACTCAGCTGAAGCAAGTATGGATGACCACAACAAGTGCCTGTAATGGCAGTTGTGCCAACCAAAATGACAAATAAATGAAATGCATGTTTTATATGTGCTCTAATAGGGAAAATGTTAATAGCATGCTTAGCCTCTTTCCACCCCCTCCAGGCTTTGCTTTTACTTTCAAAATAATTTACTGCGGCTTTAAAAAGTCCTGTCATCTGCAGCCGGAGACCCATAACTGTCGCGTGAGTCGATCATTTATCCAAGATCTCTTAAGTGTGAGGCGTTAATGGGTGGACTCTATACAAAACAGAATGAAATCACACACACACACACACACACACACACACACACATACAAACGTTGGTAGCGAATATTATTGAAAGGGGTTCGGAACTAGTGGCATATTAGCACACCTGAGGTGAATAGCAGTGGATTAATTAGGCTTCCTAGTGGATTTCACCCTTGCATGTCAGCTGATGTTGACATGTCCAGAAGAGAACGCTGTGCAACATAACACAGTGGTGAACGTCAGACACAAGTCTCACAGTGAAATACAACCTTTAACATTTTTGCAGTCTCACCACCCCTGTTGACGGCTATATAACTGCTAATCATTTATCATTTTATCTGCCTGAAGGTGTGATGGTCTGAGCTTTGTGTTTGATGGAATCTTTCTCCAAGATGTTCATGAAGTGACTGAAATGATGTTGGCTGCTGTTTGCTGTGTAATAGCTAATGATATTAGCAATGAACACAAGGTGTCAATCTAATACTAATGCCACTGTTTGCTATGTCTGCTTATTTCAGTGTGTGTGTGTGTGTGTGTGTGTGTGTGTGTGTGTGTGTGTGTGTGTTTGTATGTGTATCTACTGTATGTGTGTGTGTGAAGGATTAAACAAAGCTCATGGTGTCTGTGAGTAACTGTGTCTCGTTTGGGGTTTGGAAGCAGGAAAAAAAGTCCACCTCAGTGTCATCCAATGTTTTGATTTGAAATTTAAGCATTTTCCAAAAAGAAAAAAAATGAACAGGATTGGAGATGGATGTGGTGGATGAGACGAAAGGGTGAGGTCACATCACTTTAAGGAGCTTAATTTTGATGTTGGTTTAAGGCCATTCAATTACACATGTCAAACTGCCAGGATAAACCTAAGTGTGGCGAAATGGCTTTAGCTTCGTATTCCCAGTTTATAGTTCATTTGCAGTGGCTTCCCAATACTGTGACTATGACTGTGCAAGATTTAATATTCAAGCTATTGATTTCATACTCACTGAGTGGCAAAGATCCTTAGCCAATTTCCTTGTCACGGACAGAATTACACTGGTCTGCAATGATTCTATTACCACATATATCTGTTCACAGCATGCAGGCATATGAGAGACAGCCTACTGTATGTGATCCCAGCTGTAGTTGAACGCGTCGTAACACAACACTGACAGTCGAAAGTCAATCGGCGCGGCAACTCGGGAGCCTGTGCGGGTTAATTTCCCAGGCCTGCCCTCACACACTCTGTTTAGATAGGTGCGCCTTGTGGCAAACAGGCCGCCCTTTGTGCCGCATCTCTTTAATCTATGACTTCATTAGGGAAGGAAATGGGAGTAAATACAAAAAGCCATTGTCTTTGTCTTAGGAGGCGGCGGCACTCGCCCCATATTCCTTGTGTAACTATCTTGTCTGTAATATTCATTACTCACCCGGGTCCCTGGGCTGACTGATCTCAGACCTGTGTGGCCTTGGAAGACATGGAGGGGGGGGGGGGGGGGTGCTAGGAGTGTCTGTGGCAACGTGTGGTGCGTGCAGCTTGGCCCGTCCGTCTAGATTCTCACATTTCTCTGAAGGATGTTTCTTGTTTTTGCTCTTTGGCCTACAAGCGCATTCCTGGTGGTGAATTGTGCATGTTGTGGCTTAGTCCCCCGTCTCAACAATGCACTCGCACACAGAGAAGCTGCGTGGCTGGTTTTAGCGGCGGCCGGACATCGGTTATACACAAACGCTGGGGAAATGTTTACTTCGGGGGGAAATACAAGCGCAGCATAGTCATAATAATTATACCCAAGAAATCCATCAAATTACTAATTCTAATTCTAAGTTGAGCTCATGTGTACAGTACCATATCATTCAGTGAGGCAGACAAACATACCATGATGACTTATCCACCATAGAAGCCACAACATACTGTAACCTATGCGATTGCCACTGGAGGCTCATGGGAGTATTCATGGATGGAAATGGATGAGAAATGGAACTACGCCCGCATGTCCTTTTAGGTTGTTGTGATGGGTACAGTATTCACATTAATCAAAACTATGGGAGAGAGTAATAATAGTAGTTCTGAGGGAGGGCCCAGCACACTGTGTCCCCTCCATCTGGCCCCCCCTCTCACCTACAGCTCAACTGTATCCCAGTGTTAAATGAGATGTCAGTCAGGCCGGCTTCTCTACAGTTGTTGCTGTTTTAGATAATGTCTTCCTCTGGCAATCTCTATTGGTCTCTGTCCCCTCCCATTTCCCTCTATCTCTCTTTCTTTCTCTTACTCTCTCTCTCTCTCTCTCTCTCTCTCTCTCTCTTTCTCTGTCTCTCTCTCTCCCTTTCTCTCTGTATGTGTGTGTCTGGGTCTTCTCTTGCTTGCTTTCTTCCCTTCTTAGTGAAATGAATTCTGAGGCGCACTTGCCAGGTGACCCGTGACCATGGGCGGACAAGGTTACCAGTGCTGACTTTACAGCCGCTCTCGTCTCCTCCCTCTCCCTCCCTCTCTTTCCTCTCTTCCTCTCTCTTCTCTTTTCCTTTCCTCTTTCCCTATGTCTATGTCTCTTTCTAACTCACACACAGACCCACACACACACACACACACACATACACACACACACACACACACACACACACACACACACACACACACATACACACGCTGCTCATGTATTGCACATGGCTCCCACCCGTCTGCCACGGAGAGGTGGACACCAATAATAATGAAAACCAAAGAGAGAAGAGATAGTGAGAGAGAGAGAGAGGGAGAGAGGGAGGGAAATCAAATGAGAAGGAGAGATAGATTCGAAAGAGAAAGAGAGAAAGAACAAAAAAAGGAGGAGAAAAAAAATGCAGGACAAGCCTACTGCCCTGACGCCCTCCAGGCTCGAGCTGACAAAAACATCACTGCGATGACAGCAAAATATGTGAGGTGAACAAAAAGCCAGAGGATGCTGGGGAGGGAAAAGGAGAAGAGGTGACAGTGCAGTGGAAGCAGGGGGGCTGGGGGGGGGGGGGGGGGGGGCTGGATGAGTGGAGAATATCAAGATACTGTAATGATTTCTACCTGCATTTTCTGGTATGGTGTTCTCTCATGGCGCCCCTTAACACTGTGACGTGTCAACATGTCATGATAAGTGGCACACCAATTGAAACAGCTCTCATAGTTTCACACCGTCACTAAGTGTCATACAATACAAAAGCATCTCCTTCCTTGTTAGCTTTACCTGAGGATAAAAATGTTTTTGGCAATGACAGTGATGCAGCAGCACAGATGCCTTCTGTTTAAAAGTGTTATTATGGTGTAGTGTTAGCATCTCTGTAAATCCCTATGGTAAAGTTGAGTGAGGAATACTTTTATTAAGAAAACTGTATCACAACTTGATAACTTACAACTGAAATTGTTCGTCTCACAGGCATGTTTGTGTGTGTGTGTGTGTGTGTGTGTGTGTGTGTGTCGCAGAGAGAGATAAGGGCCTACAGCAACAATGTTGTAATAAGCATATCTTCTCATTATGGAACTAAACTTAAAACAAAATTACCACTAAATCAGTCTGGATAATTTTGCTCATTTGTAATATTGCAGTATAGCTTCTATCTGTGTTGATGGATGTCTTCCTGTCATAACTGGAAAGTGCATAATTGAAAAAATAATGAAGTGGAAGGCGCTTGGTAGTACATGTATGTATAGCTGCATGTGTACTGTACAGTATGCGGGTATGTATGTGTGTTGATTGTTTACTGCATGTGTGATTGTGGGCGAGTACAGACTTGTACTTGAGTGCATAATATTGGCGTACTGGTTTGTGTAAGTCTATTTCTCTCTGTTTAACTGTCCGTGTATGTGTGTGTGTGTGTGTGTGTGTGTGTGTGTGTGTGTGTGTGTGTGTGTGTGTGTGTGTGTGTGCACCAGGTTCCGACTCTCTGGGCTTTATGTAAACACGCGGGAGCGAGGAGGCTGGGAGCGGCGGGCGTCTCTTTCATGTGGTCGCCTGCGGCGTGCGCGGCTCTTGCCTGCGAGTGCTCCCATTAAAAAAAGCGTGATAAGACTTCGGAGGCTCTCATCAGGCCCAGAGAGGCAGGCTGGCTGAGCGTGGGGCCCACACAAAGGTAATTATTATACCTGAGTCCAGCACCTTGTGTCATCCTGCCCCGGGGCAGCCTGGGCTACTTCCACACCGCTGCCGCCGCCGCTGCCGTAGAAGATCTCAGCTCCTCTTTTCTCCTGTTTATACAAAACTTATTTTTTCTTTCCTTTTCTTTCTTTTCTGCCGCTTCACTTCCGTGAACCTGAGTTCTTGGTCTGAACTTTTCTGAACTGTTTTGTGTTTTTTTCCCCCCTTTCTCTTCCTTTCTTTTTCTTTAACTCTCGTTCGCTGGCGCCGCCGTGCTCGTCCCTCTGTGTGTTTTTTTTTGTGTTTGTTTGTGTCGATGGCGAAGGGAAAAGGAAACGGGGGGGGGTGGAGAGAACCTAAAGCCCGCGACCTGCGTGTGACTCACTTCTAATCGCCTCCCATTACACTCCCTTCAGCCTGATTTTGCTTCCCTGTTCTGATGTTTGAGCAACCAACAATCACATCTGTCAAAGATCTCTGTCATGCCACATTTGGCTCCGCGCCTTAAGCAGGCTGCCAGCGCTCGACTCTGCCGTATCCCGCCGCACCGCACCGCACCTCTCCAACGATGGACTCTTGCCACGGCCAACTACAAGCAGCCTTAAAATTGAATGCACAAGTGCATTACGGAAAGTTTGAGCGCCGTGCATTTGCTTGCTGTCCCGATTGCTTTTGCCAGGTTTCACTCAGGAAGATCCAAATCCAGTTATGCGTAATGGCTTGTGACAGAGTAGACAGGAGATGACATTATAAGCCCCACGCCAGCTTCAATCAGATGTCACTTGCGAGTTCTGCAGAAATCGCATTATTTCTACGCCATGATGGCCGATCATGTCCTGCTCACTGGAACCATGGGCAGTGCCGTGATGCCGTCAGCAAGTCTGCCCCAAGTCTGTCAACATAAACAAAGGCGTCTAAAGTCATTTTGAATCAGTGCTGCCAGCTAATAAATGACAAAGCCAGGCAGCCGTGAGATTTTTCAGTCAGCAACCATGCAACTCTCTAGCTTTTGATAAAATATCAAAATAGTTTTAGCACCCTTTTAGTGCATTCTGCACATTGTTCTACTAATGTGATTACTGTAATGTAATTAAAGTAAACCCAGACACAATATGTTCTGAAGAGTTTAAAGAGTTTAAAGTTTATTTAGATATGTTAGATTAGGCTAACACCAGTGTTACATCAAACTATTGAATCAGAGAAGTGAAGCCATCTGTTTTGTTTTCATTTGTCCTTTAATTGTTCCTATTTTCTCTCCCTTCCTGTCTTTCATTTGAGCAGCACAGTATCATTCATATCCACAGACCCTTTTCAAACGGAACGCTCAGAACGGCCAAGCGCCTCAAAACTAGAAATCCGACCGTCTGCGTCTCTGGTAAATCCTCACGGCTGCCGCTGCCGCCTGGTCCCCATCCGCTCCTCCATCTCCACCGAGCCTCGTCCGGCACACTGCCGCTGGCGCTAATGCTGCTTATTCCTTCTCTTTTTTTGTCAGCATCAGATCAGAGAGTAATCTGGAGATGGTGTGCAACATGAGACCATGGCCATAACACAAAGACGTCGGCTCTGAAGCGCCATCCGTTCGCTCGTTCGTTCTCCTCTAGTGTCAGCACTTGAGATCTCAATCTGCAACTTAAAGGGCCCTTCTCGCTCTTTCTTTGTGTTGATCCAGAGAGGTTACATCAAGAGAGAGAGAGAGAGAGAGAGAGAGAGAGAGAGAGAGAGAGAGAGAGAGAGATGGAAAGGGATTGTTGTATTCGAGGGGGAGATGGAGAGAGAGAGAAAGAGAGAGAACAAGGGAGTGAGGGAGACACGCAGAGAGAGAGAGAGACAAAGACATATACCCCAGAGAGACAGGGGGGATGGGGGTTAGTGTCAGTGAATACATGTGTGTGTATGTATGTGTGTATGTGTGTGTCTGTGTGTGTGTGTGCACACAGTACATGTGTGCAACTGTCTGTCCATTTATATATGTGTATGAACTCAGTTAAATGTGCATACAGGTTTGTATGCATCTGAATCTGTGTGTATGTGTGAAACATAGATAGAAACACATAGTGAGACAGTGTGTAATTGAGTGTGTGTACATGTAATCATGTGTGTGTTTATGTATGTTTGTGTGTTCATGTCTCCATGTGTTTGTGTGATTGTGCACTAATGCACTTGTGTATGTGGTATGTGTATGTATGTGGCGTGTATGTGTGTGTGTGTGTGTGTGTGTGTGTGTGTGTGTGTGTGTGTGTGTGATGTGTGTGTGTGTGTGTGTGTGTGTGTGTTTGTGTCTGTGTGTGTGTGTGTGTGTGTGTGTGTGTGTGTGTGTGTGTGTGTGTGTGTGTGTGTGTGTACGTACGTGCGTGTTTGCTCTATGGGGCACAAGCCCCCCTGGGGAGCCGATCCTGTCACAGAGATCACAACAAACTGTCATGCACACAGCCAGCAGCAAGGGAAGCATGCTGCTCCGCAGACCGCAGAAGCGCCACGGAAAGAGGACACTAACCGATCCCATTTTACAGCGGGCAGCGCGTCTGCGTGTGTGTGTGTGTGTATGTGAGCAAGAGAGAGTGAGAGTATATGTGTGTGTGTGTGTGTGAGAAAGAGAGAGAGTGTGTGCTGTGCAGCACACCAGTATCTCAGCAGACCTATGATTTAGTGAATAAAGGCGGGTTTTGAACAGCAACAACAGAGGATTAAGTGTGAGCCCTACGCAGCCTCACTCCCCAGCCGTCTTGTCTGCCTCCCACAGCTGCTTACAGGCCTGTGCCGCGTGGCACTGACTTCCCCGCCAGACAAGCACGCGCCGCTCAGATCCTTTTATTTTACTTTCAGTGCCTCTCCACAGATTTTTACAAGGACAAAACACACAATCTTTACCTCCACATTGTTCGGCTGAAGGGTTGTTTTACGGCTGCTTCTGTGGCTGCAGTTGTTGTTGTTGTTGTTGTTGTTGTTGTACTGTGGTTATCCCTTCAGGATGTCTAATGTCTTCCTTTGTATGTTTGATCTCGGAGAGAGGACCTTCACTATCTTTATGGCCAGCATGGAGGCAAGGCTGCTGACAGGGGAAAGAAGAAAAAAAAAGATAATGACAGCCACCCCTTTGATCTTTCACATATGTTCTCTCCTCCTGCTCTCTCTCTCTGTCTTTGTTTCCCACCCCAACCCCCCACCCAGTCCCCCCTGCGTCTGCCTGTCCACATTTACCTCACCTATGCACGGCACACATATGCACACGGTCGACAGTGACTGTGTGACCGTTTGGTTGTGGAGAGTGAGAGTGAGTGAGTCACTCTCGAATCTCGCCGGGTGATGAAATCCGCAGGCTCTGTGCAACACTGCGAGCTTTAAAGCACTAGGACAGGAGTGGACAGGAGAGGAGAGGAGCAGTGAGGAGGGGAGAGAGGATAAGAAAAGAGAGGAGAGGGCAACAGAGGTGAAGAAGGGAGAGGAGAGGAGTCACACCAGGATTGAAGTCAACTCTACATCATGCTACACTGTATCCATTAATGTCTCTCTGTCTCTCTCTCCCTCTCTCCCTCTCTACCTGTCTACCTGTACCATGTATGTTTTGGATCTGACAGCCGTTGTCAAGCGTGTACGTGGCTCAATATGCACAGCTGTCACATGCGCCTCCATCAGTGATATTTAGTGTCCCGTCAGACAAAAGCGGAGCTGCGAGGTTTGTCAGTTTAAAGCTCAGGCGTGTTATTATCATCTAATTCGCAAAGAAGAGGCAATAATTACATACAATTAGAATTATATACCTGCCACCAATGCAGGGTGCTGAGCCTCAGGTAGGTGCTCTAAAGGCCCTTTTCACATGCTCTGATCTCTTGCTTTCCCTCCCTTCCTCCCGTCTTTGCCTCTGAGTTTTGGGTGAGCGTTGTAATTACCATATTACATAACACACAAAAAGTTTAGTGTATCATTACCTAACGGGGGATGCAAGGAGTGTTGCCACAACGTCATTAGCAGCGTGGGAGCAACCGTCAGTACTCACACAGTTTATTTCGCACAGTCACGGCTGAAGGGAGAGAAAAAAGAAGAAAAAGAGGGCAGACTGAACGTGTGGGGTCCCGTCGACCCAAACGCCCACCCGCCCCGCCCCACGCACCCCCCCCCCCCCCCGCGCCCCCCTCACTCTCCCCTGCTCATCGCCCCCTGCAGGAGACAAACCTCACACAGCCGCCTGATCCATTTCAAAATAATACACAAAAACCCTTTTCATTTTCTTTTTTTTTTCTTTCTTTTCTTCATTTATTCTTCTTTGCTCTTTCACTCTCTCTCTCTCTATCTCTCTCTCTCTGTCTCTCTCTCTCTCGCACACACACAGACACACACACCCAGTGTATGAAAGGCTGATGTATGAGCGCTATGTGCTCCCCTGGCCCACCCACCCAACCACAACAAAAGGAGGGGAATGTCAGTGGCGGGCCCCGGCGCCGGGGTCAACTGTACGTCTTCACTCACCACCGCGTCATGTAAGGAATTCTACAGACACCAGCTCCCGATTTCATGGCAAATTTCCACCCAGGAATACATCTGTTTGGGGAATGTAGAGCAAGCCAGCGGGAGTGGGTTCTCCTGGATTAGGCCTGCTCATCAGTTTATCATTCATCAGACCACAGGGGAGAAAAGGAGGAGAGGGAGGAGGAGGAGTGGGAGGAGGAGGAGGAGGAGAATCCTGCCACCCACTCCCCACCTACACCCCACCCGCCCCCACCCGCCCAAAAAAAGAGAGAGAAAAAAAACGAGGGAGAGCAGAGAAAAAAACTCCCTAATTCTCTGCAGCCGTACCTTCCTTTGTAGATGAGGATTAACGACGGGCCTGAAAGAACCTGATGAGTTTAAAGCTGGAGATGAGAGCTGGGGTGAGAGGCGGCCAGATCAGAACTGAGATACCATTAGAAAATCCCATAAATCAGCCTGCGCTTATAGGCGGGGGGAATACAGTTTAAAGACCATCTGGACTTTTTAACCTCCACGTTTATTTCCAGCTCGATCCACTGTGATTATCGTCCGGAGGGGGACAGCACCATATTTCCTTGTGCGCTCCACGCCACCTACATGTGTGCGTTATCCGTCTCCACTTGGCTCTCTTCTCGCTGTGAATCTGCTCTCCTGTAATAAAACATAGTTTTCCCCCCTCACTCTCTCTCTCTGTGTCACTTATAGGCCTTGGGGGGGGGTTTACTTGTAGCATGCAGCTGAACCAGCTAACTGCAGATTATAATTTGCTCCATCCAAGAAGAATTAGGGCCTTTTTTATGGGTAATAATTAGGTTAGTAATGTATTCATTGACAGAAAGCAGCTTTGTTGCCTTCTAAACCGACTGAGGGAGGGAAAAAAGGGAGGAAAAAAAAAAGACGAAGGGGAGGGAAAAAAGGGCTGCATGCCTCACAGGCCACTAATGAACGGAGCCGGCGAAAATTTACAAGTGGAGGCAGATTTTTAAGAGTAACATTGATGAGGCACAACACCTTGCATGCCCCATGAATCAGTTTCCCCTCTTATTTTCATTGCCCAGGAGATTTACTGCCATGTTAGGAAAACCAGGGAAGTGACAGAATTAAGGAAGCTGGAATGTAAACTGACTCGGTGGGGAAATGTCGGTAGATTTACTTTACTGCCTGTGTCTGAAACACAGGCATGATTTACCTCCCTCTAAAATGCCATTTGAATTCCCTCTCGGGGTGGCCGTAAATGAACTCCATTTTAAGTCATCTGGGTTGAAGCGTTTTACCCTCCAAAGCGACAACATCAAACTAAAAGTTGTCTTGTGGCCCCTTAGAAAGTAAATAAATAAATATATAACAGATCTTGTGTGATTTAATTTTTCGAAAGCTTACCTGCACGCCAAAAAGTCATGTTTTCACACCGTATCTTTTTTTTTATTATATTACTTCCAGGTATGGCCAACATCAAGGGATTATGACAGGTGCAGCAGCACTCAGTAAGCAACCTTTTTATCAAATTCTTTCACTCTCAGAAATGAGTTTGTTGAGGCCAGTTTAGCCTCTCTGGCATGGGGGTGGGGGGAGTTGGGGGTGCACAGTGTAAAGACTCTGGGCATCTGCCAGCAAACAGCTCTCTCTAATTTCAGCTGGAGGTCAGCCTCTCTTTAAAGGGCACCTGGGATCTGTCTCTTTAAAACCAGAGGCCAGTGAAAGTGTCTGAAGTGGATATACACTGAGCTCTTATCAGGGCCACCGCTAAGGGCTACCATTTGGACACTCTTAGTCCCCCTCCTTCCCTCATAAAAAAAAGAAAAGCAGTTTTAACCAAAAAAGTGATTTGGCAGTGAACGGACCTCTCTCTCTGCTTGTGTATTAAAGAATAATCAGTCATGCTTTGAAATCTGTGTCATTCAGAAGTATCGACAGAGCAATATTTCACTTGTAGTGCCCTAATCAATAAGGGTTGATACCAATTATGTGTGTCTGCATTTATTTATTTTTTTAATCAATGGCCATTTTATGTAAATACAGACTCATTCACCTTCCCTGAACATTAAATAATAGGATTTAGAGGAAACTTTTGTTATGTCTCAAAAAAATAGACAATATGTGGTTTGCATTCCATTACACTGCCAAAACATTGCTAGCCATAACAGTCTCCTCCATTTGACCAATCTACAGCATTATTCTCTCTGTTTCTTCACACAGTGAATGGCATTCTTTCGCTGATTACTTCTTTCTTTCTTTCTTTCCCCTGGTACTGCTGTGAAACTGCGAGGTTTGCATTTCTCTCGAAGGAGGTGTTTTTTGGGGAGGGGTGATGATGGGCGGTTGGGGGAGGAGGAGGTGGGGGGGTCAGGGTTGGGGTGAGGATGAGGAATGAGGGGAAAGCATTGATGACAAACCCAAGGCCCCCATCCTCCCAACTGTTTGGCG
Organism: Alosa sapidissima; assembly: GCF_018492685.1. Taxonomy (NCBI): domain Eukaryota; kingdom Metazoa; phylum Chordata; class Actinopteri; order Clupeiformes; family Clupeidae; genus Alosa; species Alosa sapidissima. The sequence continues at coordinate 5,801,327 of NC_055967.1, forward strand.
CGTCTAGCACAGAGGTCGTGCACAGCCTCCTGGATCCGCACAAGTGGGCAGAAGTGCGCTTGCGGACCTTCACCAAAAAAAAAAAAAACCTGGACACTTCCTGGTGACACCTCGTCCCCCATCTCCCTCTCTCTCTCTCTCCCTGCTTCCCTGATGTTATCAAGCGCAGGCCGGGACGCCCGGTGTAACTCCTTTGTGACTCGCGGACCCCTCTTCCGTCTGCACACGTGTGTGTCACATTATCTGTCAAGAGGCCAGACTCCATTTCCTGTGTACTTGGGAGTTATGGGATTGGGGTTGAGGGTGGGAGTTGGAGATGAGGAGGGAAAGGTATTGGGGGGGGGGGGGGGGGGTCGGGGGACAGGAAAAAGGAAGTGGACACAGACCGACATACATGGGTGGGGACTGGAGGGATAGATTGTGTGTGTGTGTGTGTGTGTGTGTAGACAGAGAGATTCCCCTCCAAGCCAAGATTTATCCTCTAATTTGGCCGCACAGCTCTGGCCGTTATTATAAAGACATTAGGCCTGAGCATTGCTGAAGGTCTGGGGAGAGTCATTGGAGCACGAGAGCAGAGGTCAGCTGGCCGGCTAAAAGAGTGAACCAGCTGTGGAGAAAAGGCCAGGGCCTTCTGGTGGGAACAGATTCTTAAAGATTTAATCTCTCCACTTAATTTGTGTAACTGTTATGTGCCACTGATAAAGGTGTACATTGCACCAGTGTATTACACTGTAATCAGTGTTCCTAAACCCAATTGACAGCTATAGTAACAATGATAGTGAAAGTCTCTCTTGCTGCCTCCCCCTTCCACCTTCACACACACTCACACACACACACACACACACACACACACACATCATGGGGACCATCATGAATTTTGGCTTTGTGTTTCCTTTGGTTTATTAATCTTACATGGAGGCTGCATGCCATCTGAAATGTCACAGGAGCAGGACAGTCAAGGCAAATGTGTGAAGAATGAACAAGAATCTATTCCTATGTGGGGCGTCGACCGCCTTTATAGCCGCCTGGTCAACAAATCCCAACATGGTGTTCGCAGTTTTAGGGAAATATTCAACACTGCCGCTGTAATCTGGAACCTAATGAGGCTTCTGAGTCACAACAGTTAGCCACACCGTGACCTCAATAAAACAGCTATTTCACAGAAGGGAGAGAATGTGTATGTGTCGCATTTGTGTGTATGGTGTGTGTGTGTGTTTGTGTGTTTGTGTGTGTGTGTGTGTGTGTTTGTGCATGCATGCCCCCACCACTTGGCTGGCGTGTGAGTTACAGCCAAACCATGAGTTGGCCCTGTATCCTTGTCTAGGCCCGAGGCTCTGATTTCAATGGGTGCCTAAGCGGAGTTTGACTTTGAAGGCTTTGATCCAGAAGGCAATGCTATGGCATTTGACTCCTGGCTAAAAAAAAGCAGCGGAGTCAGACCTCTGGGGTCACAGGGATCACTTAGCGCGGCTGAAAATAACCAGTGGCGAGCCACGATTTGGGGAATCTAAAAGAGGCCTGGCATTAGCAGGTGCCCCGAGGTGGACTGGAGACAGCTACAGAGAGGGTCACTGACCTTGGACCACAGAGAACTTTTCTACACCAGTGCAGCACACACACTCACACATACACACACACTGACTCAGACTCACAGACACACATACACCCATACCACACACACACACACACACACATAATATACACAAACACACACACACACACACACACACACACCATACACCACCATTGTTACCGCCATCAACCTACACACACATATCCCAGCTCCCCTTCACAAAATACCTGAGGCTCTGACTTCTCTGAGCAGGCAGTGTGCTGGCAGATATTCTGACAATCGCATGCATGAATCACCAATATGTCTCTTAAGATAAACACAATCTGAATATGCTATGATATGCAATAAATATTTGATGATATCATCATCAGCCAGTTCAAATGGTATGCATAATAAATCACTGACCATATGTGTTGCTGTAAATGTTTATTGTCTGGTGCTACTGTTTTCTTTATCTCCTCATGGCTGATATCAATATGTAGCAATCCAAACATGTGACCCCCAGTGCCCCAAAGAGTGTGTCAGATTTGACATTAACATTTGCCACCAGATATCTTACCTAAGGTCACCATTTAACCAAGGGAGCATGAGGGGGCGGGGATTCTTGCCTCAGAGACCTCTCCAGGACACTGCCCAGAGATTGAGCTGTCAGTTCCTATGTGTCTTTAATTTTTCACTCTTTGCACGCATTTACACAAGAGTGAATTTTCTGTCACATACAGTATGTGGGATAAGGCCCAGGCAAAGTTATACAATGCACATGCCAGCTAACATGTATGTGCATATAAAGCCTGAAAATCCTTGACTGTCTTTATACAGAACACTCTTGTGTACCTATATCACAGCATTGCTGTGTACCTACCTAAATAACCTGCCATAGGTTCTGTTTCAGTCTGGTGCTGGGAATTTGCCACATGTGGAGTGGAACTTGACTGGGAAACTATCTGGGGCAATATGTTCCCGACATCCAAATGTCTTGCTCATCAGTTAATACACTTTAAGTTTGCCCATAGGGCCTACATAACACCATGCTGAGCATATTCAGTGAAATTGTCAAATGACATGCAGCACAGGCTCTATTGGACTATGTGCATGTTTTGGGAATGCCAGCTCATTATGAGGTTTTGGAAATATGTGGCTATAGCACTTTTAACATTTTTGATGGTTGATATCCCTTTACAGTATGTCCAGGTTTACTTTTATATGACTGTGGCATAATGCTCAATTTACAGCAGAAAAAAATATTAATGGTGGCACTGACCGCCTCAGAGAAAAACCTCTGGCATTCCTGCCTTTTGGATATTTCAATTTGGATAATTTGGATATTTGGAGCATATCATAGCCAGATTTCATAAAGCTACATCTCGAACAATCAGTAAATGCTCAGCTGCTATAGCTTTCTTTAAAGACTTGAGATAGTTTTTGTACCAATCTACTCTAGACATGAGCATAAAAGCTTAGAATATCAAACCCTCACAGGTGTAGGAAATGGCTGGCCGTAATTCAGCCATACAAAACAAGGGAATGACAAGCCAAGGTCCATGTTCAAAACAACATAACGGTGCTGGTGGTCTTCTTCAGGGTGGCAGGAGTCACAAGGATCAATTCACATGACTGAAAAATAACCCGCAGTCCATGCCTAGAGTGAACTATGCCCTACCCTGCACTCTGAGGTCCCCTCAGTTACACACACACACACATATATACATACACAAGCACCTCTCCCTCCCCAATATTGACATAGTGCCCCTTGAGTTGTGTGACACTGGCAGGTGCTCTTTGTCATTTAGTCTACAGAGAATACGTGTGGGGGGTGTGATTCAAAATAACCTCCCAAGACCCCCACTGTAAGCACTGTATGCACTGCCGGAGACCCCCTGCCCCTATTCTTTGTTATGAAGTCTGGGGCTATTTTTGTCCCGTGTATGTTCAATGCTGAGTTTTGTAAAAAAAAAAAAAAAAAAACGTTATGTGTTTGATTGGGGACCAGGTGGAATGTTGGTTAACTGGGGGCTTTGGAGGACTGTGATCATCAGGTATCCCAAAAGGATCATTTCATTCATCGTTAGTCTTCTGTGCATTTCATGTAGCAAACCCGTTCATTTGCTTGATCAATTTTTATTAATTGTGACAGGTAGAACAAATCCATTGCCACGCATGAATATAAGCCAAACATACTCACCTCAAGCTCTCGTTTTTTTTCTCTCTCTCTCTCCCTCCTTTTTGGTGAACACCCACTCAGAGACTCATTTGACATATAGAAAATAATATTGTTTGGATTTGCTGTCCCCCTTCGACATCTAACCACACTTAAGCAATCACAGACTACGGCCCACTGGATACTGGAGATGAATCAGCAGCACTGAAGCACAACATTGTTTAGTTTTCAGGTGTGCAGGATTTTGAAACATTTATTTTTGTTCTCGACACCACAACCATCAATTGTGAGGGGGAAATCCACTCTTGACTATTGAAGATTTTGTTCTGTGCATGATACAAAATCTAACTCAATGTTTGTCAAATGAACATTTACACTTTAATAACCAAGATCCTGTTGAAATCAAATGCCCAGACATGAAAAAAAAACTCGAATATTCCATATCTTTTTATCTTTAGCTGGATATACATTAATTTACCCATGAATTAGACTTACTATACACACACGTATCACTAGTACACAGCTCATGATGGTAGCTCTTCATATGTTGGTTTCATGTGGGGTTGTTTGTCAGACTGACATGTTGAGGGTGATGCTCTCTTCTGGCGATCTCACCTTGTTTGCCGTCTGATTAAGTTTGTTTTGTTCAGTTTGGCTTTTTTGTTGCCCTCGGAGACCACTTGTTCCAACAACGCCGCAGAAGTAGGTGTTCTTGTAGCACAAGGGCAGGAACATACACACCCCTGGTCACCCTCGTGTTTCAGTGCTATTTCTCTCCCCTGTTGAGGAGTGCGAAAATCAATAGGAGTTCAGGATCTAACTGTGTCTGGGGCACAGACACCAACAACTGTGTCTTCAGGTTCAGATGGGGACACAAGACCCACAATTGGCTTTATTTGTAGTCAGGTTACACCCTGTTGGCTTGCGACAACTAAGTAAACCAACAGCCAAATTTGCATTGCAAAATGGCAATTTTATACAGGGTCAGTGTGTGTTTTCCCCATGTACCCAACATTCATTCCTCTCCCTCTTCCCCCCTCATTCTCTCTCTCTCTCTCTCTCTCTCTCTCTCTCTCTCTCTCTCTCTCTCTCTCTCTCTCTCTCTATGTCTCTGAAGGATTGTTCTTCAGCTTAGACCAGATTCTGACCTCTTGTGGTATTGGTGTGGCTTTTCATAAACACAGTGCTGACCAACTTTGTGGAAACTATTTGAATAACTGCATCAGGATACACTGTTTGTAAGTGTTTGCAGTGGGATGGAAGAGGGCACATCCAGCAGCTTTGATGTGGAGTCCCTAACCATCATGCCTCAGAGAGTTCCTGAAAACAAAAAAAACACACAGCTCGCCGACTAACAAGCCCTCGCAGCCAGCCTGCTTCAGTGTCACCAGGGGAGCCGGTGGCGGCGGCGAGCACATTCATCAAAGCGCCAGTGATCAGATGGACCCTAAGTGCAGTGTCATCACAAGGAAAAGGCCCGATAATCACTCATGTTGGACTGGGAGCCACGCAGGCCAGGGGAAATCAATAGTAGTTCACTGGACAGCGGCCCAGACAAAACAAAACTGGGTTTTTCACAAAGCTTTCTGCTTTCCGTTGAGGTTTCCCATTTACACTTACTTAGTCACTCCTCTTTCTCATAGGGCTTTTTAAATCTGACTTAAAAAAAAAACAGTACAGAACTTGACTGATAACAATTGATGGGTCATTCTACAGAAACACACACTTTTGACATGGCAAAATAAATTTCTTTAATTTTCTAAACTTTAAACTTTGACCACTATTACTTAACTTATTGGCTGTAAGAATACACTTAAGGGACACCTTAAATATTTTTTACCTTTATTGAGCATTTATTTAAAGATTTCATGCACCGTCTATTTGTCACTGGTGTTACCTTACTCATTTTGGCAATAATTACAGCTTTTTTAAAAATATTATCTCTCAACCTCTTCAGCCCATGTAATAAGAGCTTCAGTACAATAATGATAATGCAAAAAACAGGAGATTATTGATTTATTTATTTTAATAATGATTGTTAAAAGTTTGTTTGAATGATGTTTATTCAAATGTGCAACCATGTATTCTCTATAAAAATGAAAATATCATAAAAAACAGTTATAAACAAATAATATTGCAATTGTTTAAATGTAATCTCTTAAGTCTAGCAAAATTAAATGAATACGAAATCATTATCATGTTGAATTTGACACATTTGTCTTAATGTTCCTGAAAACACACACAGTAACACAGTAATACCAGTGACATAATGTAACTCCAGTGACCAAAGATCTTGACTACTCAACTCTAATTAAGTATATGACACCAAATTGTTACATGTAGGCTAATAAAATCACATTGACAATAAGTGAAAGTATTTAACAAAGTATTGTAAACAAGAATTTCATACATGTGTTACTGACAGTCACTGGTGTTACCCACATGAGGGTAACACCAGTGACGGTAACACCAGTGACAACTCTCAAGGAAAATTACATTTACAAAATGGCTGCTACAGGGAATCAAACCACATGTTGTCATTCATGGTATACTCACTAATTATTATTATGTATATTAATCCATTTGTAATCTTTTTTTTTAACTTTCCAAAGAATAAAATAGATCATAGACATCAACTAAAAGCTTTAAAGGAAAACTTAAGATAAATGAGAATATTTCTCAAAAATGAAAAGAGTCAGTGGTCTTACCATGTGTCTGTCTTCTTTGATCTTCAGGAAAAAAGTAAATAGATGTCTTGTGATGTCATCAGTCAGATTTTTTATGTGAAAATAATAGTCTTTTCTAATGAGGTAACACCAATGACATGACTCCATGGGACATACATTTTTATCATTTTATTTGTAATATTTAATTGGCATTTTGTATTTTTATCTAATGCATATAATATATGTGATAGTTATGTATATATTATTGCAATTTAACTGAATAAAAAACATGTTTTTAAAAATATTGCCCTCTGCCTTTGTACTTGTTGGGACGGGCATTTTTGTGGTGCCTGGGAATTCATAAAATTGTTTAAAAACAAATACTGTCATAATGATGGCTCAAAAAGGTGTAATTGTTCAGGAAACATATTATTTTACTTTAAAATATAAATAAATTGCAACAGTAATATGTTTTTAAAATGTTATAGTCCTCTAAAGTCAGGGGACAGAAAAGTGTGCGTTTCTGTAGAATGGCCCTGATAAGAGATTTAGTGATCATGGTAATTTCATTCATAAAACAAAGTAATCCTGCCTACGGTCAATGAAAAATGTTTTCATATTTTGTTTCCACAATATACATTGTTTTTTTTATGTTAAACCAACTGGTATGTGTAAATTCTATAGCAATGAGCCAAGCACACTGCACTTTAGACAGTTCTAGAGACTTGGCTGATGTGAAGTTGTTTACAAGTACGTTCTTACACCTGAAGCTGAAGTGTTACTGATTGCAAGTTTTTACCTGGTTAACTTGTTTAGTTGTTGTGCATAGGGTCAGGTTCAACATCCAGCCCTTAAAATATGGGCCAGTAGATATGATGTAATTGCCACTTGTTAAAATATGGGCCAGATATGATGTAATTGCCACTTGTTAATCCAGGCTGTTTAACTTTGACCTATCATCACAGGTAAATATATTACTATGAAGATACTGGCTTTTTGGAAAGGTATACTTATACAATGCCCTATACTGTCCATACTGCTTCAGCAAGCAGTGACACCAGTTAGAAACCTGTTCCAAACGCTAGCTTTACAACATGAATGCTTTAGAGACACAGTCTTGAGTGAATGCATTTTCTAACCTCTTCAACATTCTCACCAGAGCCACTAATCTGCCAGCAACCCCTGAAAAGAGTTTGTTTTGGTTATTCAAAATCCCCCACTTAGAAGAAAATTACTATTCAAGTGGACTGTACAATTACAAATCCCTCAGTGCCAAACATGTGTAACTCGAGTAGTGTGGCTTTGTGAGACTGAGTGTTTTTTACAATTCAAAAGTTGTGGTTGACCTTGCTCGATCCAAATGTCTCTCAAAGAAAATAACATTTCTCTCTCTCACACACACGTTCTCTCTGCAGAACTCAGCATCTTGAAACATATAAAAGCAGTTGAACAAAACATAGGCAAACAATTCCAATTTCTCAATTCATCTGTTTCAAGCCTACTCAAGCAGCGCTGAAATGCTTTCACAGGAGGCTTGTGCACACATCTTTTATTTGGTGGTATGACACAGGTACAGTTTTTTCTCCTTTCAAAAGTTTTGTATTCCACAAAAAAAACAATGTAGTTTTGGATAGGTTCTCAGAATTGCTTAGGACTTAATATCTCAAATTGCTTTAAAACGGTATACAAGTTGATAATAAATGTATTATATACATAAATATATACATATATATATACTGTATACATACAGTAAAAACATAATGGAATATTAATGCAAGATGTTTGCTTTTAAGCCTAGCATAAGAACACATTTGTGATTGTAAATCTTGACTAAGTGGCTTTGTCACGACCTGTTTTGCTGCTAATCCTGGAGGAAGCGGTCACCAAGCATCCTATGTTGGCTGGAAAGCAAGGGGACATGACAAAGGGCTGAATGGAGAGGAAAAACGAGGAGAGGAAAAAACGGATCAATACAGCCCGGGAAATAAGGTAGAAAAGGTTATTTACTTGACATTGATCCGTTGCCACGGCGGCAGAGCCGCTCCGGCTTCTCTTTTGTTAACCTTTAAGCCTGAGTGTACTCACAAACGATGGGGGAGTCAACTAACAGGTGTAAATTATGGATCGAAGGAGGTCGCAGTACCTCTGTCACTGCCTACTGCCGCTGTAGTTACAGCCCTGAAGAAATTTAAACATCAATAGGAATAATAAGGACAAATTTATCAAGCTCAGGCCCAGAGACTCAGTCTGAGGCCTGCCTGGGGTCCTGGGCTCTGTCGCTGTTCAGGCCCCAGACCCGATTGATTCAGACATTCTTTTTCCCCGCGAGGATGATCAATCGTGACACAGAACATTTATTTAACTTATCGGGAGACTTATCGGGAAATTTGGGAAGGAGAAGCTTGGGAGGCTATAATTCGTATTTTGAGCATATTTGTTCTTTGTTTTTGTCTTGCAAAAACCACAATGGACGAGGTCCGCTCGTTTTAAAGCATTCAGTGGCAGGCGGCTTATGTTGATGGCAGAGGAAGTACTGGAGGTAGTACGGATGACTGATGGGTGTTTCTATGGCTGATGTCACCAGTGAGACTAGAAGTGAAGGGGACAGCACATGTCCTTGGCTTATTTGAGTCTTGCCTAAATGAAATTGACATGCGCAAGACTTAGATCAGAATTTGGAAGAGGGACACAGTTGAAATCAGATAATGGCACATTGCAACGTGATTCTGATTGTATCTATCATAGTCAATCTATGACACTGGTTTTGATGATATTCCATTTGAATCCAAAACTAAATGAAATTCTGCTCTGTGCACTGATGTACTATATCCTTTGAGTTTATAATAGAATACAGATTTGACCATTCATACTGTATGTTCTTTTTTTGTATTTATGGTAGCTATAAGCCGAAATGAAATCTTGTGTGTATGTGTGTGTGTTTTTTTTACCTAATTTGAACTTCAGAAGCCCATAGATGTTATTTACGCTGCTCCATAATTGAATTAACATGCCTCCCTACTCGACAAAAGAGGGAGTACACCATTACAGGGGCTTTCATTTCTTGGCAATTAGGGCCTAGCACACACATGAACAGAGCAGCGGGTGGAGAGGAGGCCTAAGGCTATACAACGCAATCAAAGCCACGACAATTAAAAGCTAACATAAGGTGCCGCTAATAACAACTGAACACCTCGCCCGTAATTCCAAGACAAGACACTAGGTTTCCTTTCATGGAATAGCCAAGGCATGTCCGAACGCTAAATCCTAGCAGGCCGTCCACAGCCAGGGGTGCTCTGGCTCTCTGACCCCTCGGCTGCTCTTGTTGGCCAGTTGTCTTGCCTGGCGCCTACCCAGCATTCATCTCTCTACATCCATCATGTTTCCCTTTTTTTGTGTCACAGGAAGAAGATGGCACAGGCCTGATGCATTGGGTGGGGAACTATTTGTCCTTCCATATGCCGGATCTTGTAAGCTGCTGTACAGGATCTTGCCAAATTCCGTCCCGTGCCAACAAAGGACACATGTTTTCACAAAGCAAAGTTTGGCAACAGGTCAACGGGCATTTTTTTGTTATTGTTGTTGTTGTTGTTGTTGCTGTTGTTTAGGGCCATGTGAAAACCTCACTCACAGTGAACAGGTTATAGTATGGTGTATTACATTGACACGCATAATAACAAATTCAGGTTCTTTGGACCTTGTTTATAAATGCTTGCTTTTTTTGTCTTAAAAATAGCACCTTCACCTCAACAGATAATCATTCTGAGTGTTGTTTTGGTTCATTTTCTATTTACAAGTCTTCACTTTTCATGTTGATATGTGCACTTGGCAGGGCCGTAGTCACCATAGACATTGAGGGGGACGTGTCCCCCCCGATATTCAAATATGACCAAAATGTCCCCCCCAATATTCGGACATAGAAAAATAAAGAAAGAATAAAGCGCTTTACTAGGCCTACAGGAAACCAACACGTATCTGAAATGTAATCAAACGTAAATAATGCACAAATTAGTGACCTATGGTTCCAGAGTAGCCTACACCCCTGAGTGGTTTGTCCTGGTGATTTTCCGTTTTTCGTTAGTGGCGTGCACTATCAAAAGCATTTACTGCACCCTACTGCGGTGAGGTAGGGCTGTCAACAATATCGCAAAAGCTACCGGTACAAATTTCACAAAACTTCTTGGAAAGGTGTACCACAGGCTAAGGAAATCCCATACATGTTTGGAGCCGATCAGACTGAAAGGGAACATTTTCCATATTGTAGCCTATTCTCGCAATGATAGCGAAAGTGAAACGTTTTATTTTAAATGATGAATTTGTGCAAGCCTGTGTCATTTCTTTCACATCTTTCAACATAAATAATGCATTCATATGCTAGTAGTGGGATGCTAGTATAGGCCTCTTAGAAATGATTGTTGCATCTTGCATATTATTTAGATGCGCACTCAATCGTGCATCCATGCAGGCAAAACGTGATCAAATGTACAATACAATACAATACAATACGTGATAGCCTACAGTTAATGTGAATCGCGGACAATAACCAAAGAAAGGAATTTGCACCTCCATTCACCAATTACAGGCTGTAGTAGGCCTAGTGTTTCTACATGTTGGCACAAAACGTCATTTCTGTCAGAAGCCAGTCTATAATGCATACAGGGGTAACATGAGGTGAGTCAGACAGAAGAGGGGCCTGTCTTAGGGGCCGTTTATACGAGAACGATTGCGAAGGAAGACGACAAAATATTTTATCATAAGTGCCTTTCGTTTACACGGCGACCCCGCTATCGGGGCTTGAAGACGCAAAAATCTGAAGACTCCTTCCAGAGTGTAGAGTTTTGAAGACGACCCGGGTCGTGTCTCCATCTAAACGGCTAAACCAAAGATCCTTGATTACCTCTCTGGCTAAACTGTCAAATTAGAATGTCTGCGCGTGACGTACCGGGGTTCTATCACACCACCACCCAGCGGTCTGGAATGCATATCCAATCGAATATCACATACTCTTGCGTCTTCATATAAACAAAGATTTCCCCCTGAGAATGCTCGTCTAAACGCGAATAAATTAGGCTAAATTATTAGGCTCCAAACCTATGAGTCTAAGCCTTAGTTTAAAAAAATCTTCAGGTGTAAGTAGTAAGTCAAAGAACCACATTCTGTGTAATATAGAGGTTATCATAAGATACTCTAGTTTCTTTTAAAGTATACATTTTGAACACAAATGGAGTCACGGGTCCATTTTTGCATGGTAGGAAATGTATTGAAATTCTGTTTGGGGGTCCCTCAGACCCCAACACAGATTTGGTCCCCCCCAATGTTGACATCATGACTACGGCCTTGGCACTTGGAGGGCATACAGTCTTAAAATGGCTGTTTGTAGATGTTTACTTCATTGAATGGGACAATTCTGAAATAGACTGTGTTTACGTATTTGATTTATTTTCTTGCAGAGTAAAGGTGAAAATTAATTAGCATGCTAATCTTCAAGCTCCACCAACAAGTAAATGCATCCATTGCCTTGACATGAAGTCCACCTTCGCCCACTGCGTTTTGCAATAAAATGGAGGTAAAAATCCAATATGAAGTGTCAGGGCCTCTGCACCAGGGAAAGCACTTTTTTGTGTGAATTTGGTCTGTGTATATGGGTGATTCATTTTCATGGGGGAAGTAGACCCTTGGGGTGAGGTGACCCCAAAGAATAAGAAAAGACGCCAGGAAATTTGTTTTTCTTCTCCCCCTTCTCTTTTCCCAACTGCCTATATATCTCACTTCCTGAGGTGCCTGTCCTGCTCACTCACTCTCAAGGACCCAGCCAATCTCCCTTTGTAAATAGAACTATGTTTTATAATTCTCTCTCCCTCCCTGAGATGACCGTATCAATAATGCAGAGGGAACCGCATCTGTCCGGGCCGATGAGATTATTCCTGTGATTTGGCCTGACAGTTATGGTAATCGTTTGGCAAACAATCTACTCTGGCGACAATGACCACAGATTACAGCTGTTTTTAAGTCCTGGCGACCGAGGGGAAGTCCATGATTGATTACACGCGAAGACACAGAGGCGGGCAATTTAGCACTCACATCTCTTGTTTCTGAACTCTTCTGATACTGGTATAATCTTTTTTTCCCCATTTGCTATCCTAGAGGGAAATCCATGATATAAAAACTAGAGAGAATAACTCTTAAAGAGTCAACAGAGCTGGTCTCAACAGGTGTGTCCGTATAAAGGAAGCCGTGGTTTAAGATGAGATGACCAGATACTGAAAATGAACTCTCTCTCTCTCTCTCCCTCCCTACTGCTTACTCGCACAATAGCCTGTTTGTCCACTCACAACAAAAGCCCAGTTAAGAACAGACAGGAGACTTGCTTGAACTAGGGTCGAATCTGTGTATGCTTCTGTCACTATGTCGCTATTTTCAGTGGACAGGCAAGCTTTTTTTTAATCATTATTAGGTGGGTTAGCATACAAAATATTGTATTGCTATTCACAAATTATATTTGTACTTTGTGCTTTCTATTTTGTCCTTACTACCACAAATTCCTGCTCATTTGTGGTCTTTCAACAATGACAATATTGTCAATAATGACCTTGCTGCCAACATACTGTAATTGATGAAAATGAGTTTCTGTTTTCCTCTTAGCTCCTGCGCTGTTCTGAAAAGGCAAAAGAGGTGAGGTACTCAAGAACTCAACAGTAGGAGATCCAAATCCACCAACCTGCCCTCGTATAAGATAGCATGAAATGATGAAGCATTAGCTAAGCTAACAAACGGAATGGCTCTGGATTGCAGGCCATCCCTGTCACAGAGGGTTCGGAGCGGGTCAAGAGGTGGGTTAAGGAGGTATAATAAGCTCAACACAGTAATGTGGCCCTGCTGTGACTGAATAAAACATAACTGCAATCTACTTCCTGCTCTAAGAGGTCTACGAAAGGCCCGCACTGCTCTTGTCAGACATCATGACCTAATTACTCTCATAAATAAGTGATTGCACTTTTCAATTTAAAGTCGCATGCTGTGGCCGGGAGTCCGGAGTCGGATTAAAGTGAACAGCGTTCAGGGGGTTCAGGGTGAGGTCACCCCTAAAACGATGTATAAAAATATGCTTGAAGTGTGACACAGTGGGGAAAAGAATGAGATTTAATCATGTACAGTTGGTGAAGTATAAAGACGTGGAATCCCAAAAGGTTCTCTCATTATCAGTTACTACAGCATGCCTTCTTACTCCTCCCATGGCTGTACCTCAAAACATTGACAGGCACACGGCAAAGAAGCTCATGTTTTATTAATGCCACATTAAAAGGTAACACCAATCAGCTAATATAAATTTGCATATTTATTAAAAAGGAGACATTTGTGATTAATGTGATGCCGCCATATTACATGCTGATAAGGCGCCAACCCTGAGAGTTGTGGACTGTGAACTGAATGTGGCCCGCATCAGGGCCATACCAGGCCAATATTCAGCTGCCCCCTGAGTAGCGTTAGAGCAGTGAACCACTGCCTTTGTAACATTGTTCTTGTAAATGTTTGTTTCACAGGTCACCTAAGCTTTAACTGTATTTTATGTCTATCACACCGTGGGAAGTTGAAGTTCATAAACCCTTCTGAATACGATCACTACAATGTTATTTATAGGTGATACCGTATTTATATGTTTACTGTAGTTCTTGTGTTCCCTTATCGGTTACCCTTGCCAGTCACTCGTTTGAGCGCAAAGCAAGTGGAGGTATAGTGTTATAAACATTGAGTGAATCATGTAGCCTTCAGATGTTTTATTTTTATGTCATCAAATGTATGTGGCACTCTTTTAGCACAGTTTCAGTGCTAAAAGGAGACCTGCCGAGATATGAAGATCCAAAGTGATTCCATCAGTTATTTGTCACTGCTCAGCGGTGTGACATTACTGTGAATATTCCAGCCTTGCTTTACATGGGCCCTCCTCTGAATAGTGACGGACGCTATTCTAAATGCAGGTCCCTCAGTGGATTTAATGTGAAAGACAGTAGCTTGAGAGAAATAAAGACCCCCGTCTGCCACAGATTCAAATGTGTCCCATAAAAGAAGTTTAAAAAAAGGAAAAAGAGTGTAGGGGGGAAAAAAAACAGAATAAAAAATTGTCTCGACGACAAGGACATTGTCAGATAAGTGGAGAAGGGCAGTGAGAGAGCTATTTAGAGTGCTAGTAAATGGCCTTTTTACCATTCCGGCTATCCCCACCCCCACACCCCCTTCTCTGTTTGGGGATGGCATTAGAGGCTGGAGACTGACATACATTTTTTATAGCTTCATAAAGTCGTCCAATGACCAGGTCACCCTTCTCATAACTAGGGAGCAGAACGCTTGAAAAAAGCCATTCATCACCGTGAAAAGGCTCGCTTGTCCAAGCGCCTTCAAACATGCACACAGTCTGGCAAGAGACGCTCTGCGCAAATGCTAACGTACTTCTGCCGCTAATGCCAGATGACCTTCTCACATCTATTAGCAGGCTGGCTGACGCGGAGGGCAGACACGTGGCCCTGCTTGTCTCCTGCAAAAAATCTCAGTGACAAAGACCACAGATATCAGACGCTGTCGACAGCCGTGCATGAAGATCAAGATTTTGTGGGGCCATATAGAATGCACCGAAGAATACATGAAGCAGATAATGTCAGGTTATTTAAAATACAGTGTTTTTGTCATTCTGCGTGATGGCACCTCAAGTCTTCTTTATTTGCTTTTTAATGTCCAGTGTTTTCTAATATGCGACGTGCCTCGCTGAGGTGTTTGTGTACGGATGGCTGCGGAGTGGTAAATATAGCGGCAGCGTTTTTTCGCCATTTAAAACGATTGAACAGAAGAGCATGACATGCTTTTTAAGTATGTCCCCTTTGATTTGGCAAGCCAGAAGGACCTCCAGTACAGACTTGGACCGCCCCTTGCAGGGAAACCATCACACCACTGCAACCCATTAGCGGGCTATTAGTGACAGCTGGTGGGTTGTCAGCTCAGTAATGGCCTCAAAAGGAATACCCGTGGAATACTGAAAACAATGGCCGAGTCGTGATGAGGGGGCTTCTGTGTGAGCCTCTGAGAAAGGGGGGAGAGAGAAAGAGAGAGAGAGAGAGAGAGAGAGAGAAAAAAAGTATTGTACTGAAAATGTGAGGAATGTTGAATACGCATAGCTTCTTTTTTTAAGAAGAAAAAAATAATCACCCCCCACACACCCACCCTAGGATTTAGCACAGACAAATGTTTTAATTTAAGCAGTGAGGCAGAAACCTGTTCCAATGATCGGCCTGTCAAAACACTCCGTTACCAGTGTCCAATGGAGCCAGAGAACAAGAAAATGTGTAATTATGGACTAAAATTACCATTTATAAGATGCCTTATGCCATGATATTCATTCCAGTTATCCTCCAACTAGCTGCTGAATTGTATTAAATGTGATTCATTACATCTTAATCTCCACACACATCCTGGTGAAGTGCATCTATTAGAAGGAGACTAAAATGTCCCATTTATCACAAATAAAATAGCATTTGAAAGCACTAAACAATATTTCACTCTTGGCAATCTAAGGCAATCTTGTGCATGGGCATTGGAGTTGTAATTTTTTTCCCCTTCATTCTTTTTTCTCCTAGAAGTGGTCCTCTTTAGAATGCAATTCTATCACTTCATGAGGAGACGGAGGGCAGTGAGAGCAACCCCTGCCGTAGTGAGTGCCATCAGCTCACTCTTGCCTTTCTTGCCTGTTTTTCATTTCAAATGGTGTGGCTGAACTTTCGCGGGACCCAAGAGGCAGGCCAAGGGGGAGAGATATAAGTCCTTTAATAATTTATTTAGCGGTTGAGGAGGGTGTGGGGGCAGGCAGCCGAGGGGAACAAATAGTGTTTCTCCCTGAACCAGCCCCCTCTGACCCCTCCTCGGCCTACCTGCAGCCTCAGCCCGATCGCATTAGCGAAATTCTTATTTGATGGCATTTTAATATTCTGCCTTGATGACTTTTTAGCAACATTTACTTTCGGGGGTCTCCAGCGCTTCCCCCGGAGGAAATGAAACATGTCAAAACCCATTACGAAAAAATCAAAATTTAAATACCTCGCCAGTGTTAGTGGTAATACACACAATTCCCGCCTGCCATGTGCTGAGGCAGGGCTCACAAACACTCATCTGCTTGCTGGCTCGTAATGAGTCTGTTTGATGGCTAAGCGATTTGTGGGTCACCAAGCATACGTTACAGATCCAATTTAACCCTTGATTGCTTGTACTCTGGAGGACCCAGGAAAATGTGTTATTGAAATTTAATACCAGATCATCCCTTTTTTCCTCCACTCTTTCTCCCTCTCTTCCTCTCACTCTCTTTCCCTTTCTCCTTCTCCCACCATGTTAGCACAAAGGTGCACTAATGCGCCTCCGTCCATAGCCTCCCCTGCAAGTGGAGGAGGCAGAGCAGGAGGCAATCGAGAGGAGAGAGAGGGAGGGAGCGAGCGAGTCAGGGCGACAGAGAGAAACAAAGACAATTTTATGCATGGGCGCAATCCCAGCTTCCTCCTGGGGTCTTGCTAAACACCAATCCAATTAGCCCCTGAAGACGCCACAGTGGTTTTCCAACTCAATTGAGTTTTGGGGCTTTTCCATCATGTGATTTATGACTTTTTACAACGCTGTTATTTCTATGGCGATGGGATCTGCATCAGTGTTTTTCTAAGGGGGTGACATGTGACACACGCAGATGCACACACACACACACACATACATACACACACACACACGCACACACACACACACGGCAGTCAGCAATTTCACAGAAGTGGGTACAAATGCAGTCCACAGACAGACACACACTCGCACAGAGATGACAAGCTTCTGTGTGAAAGAGGACCAGAGTTGGCTTTCTTGAGAGCCTGCCTATATGGCCACCTATCTGCTGAGAATTCTCTGAGAATTCAAATTCTCTAAAGGCTCTGAAGAGTGTGAGGGAGGTCAAGATGTGCGTTGACGTGAATTGTTGTGTTTGCTCTCTCTGAAATCCTGTGTGTGACATTTCACAGGAAATAAGAATGACACGGCGCAACAATACATGGAAACAGCCGCATTATTAAGTGATCCTTCTCTTAATCTCTAACCTCAATGGTTTGGAGGGCGGAGAAGTCATGTTCCAAACTCAAACATTTTATCAACACCAAGAGGCTGACTTTCTCCCTGTGGCTTGTTACATCAGCACTGCATCTTCAGTGCTGTAATATCTTTTCATATAGTAAGCACACAGTAATTGATTATATTCCGTGATAATATTCCTAATCTTTCTGACAGTAATAATGCCTGGCCTTATAGTATTTTAATATTAGCCTGCTGAAAATAATTATTCCAAAAAAGAAGAAAAGACTAGATTAATCTTCATTCAACTCTATCACTCTCCCTTTCTCACTCTCTCCCTCCCTCCTTCCCTCCCTCCCTCTCTCTCTTTCTCTCTCTCTCTGTCCATCTACTTTCCTTTATTCCCATTTCCTTTTTTGGGGCGAGAGTTCTAAGCACATCTGTTCTTTTGAAAGCCTCTCTCAGTGCAACATCAAACACTTAGAACATAGTTCTGTGGACTGGGACCACAGAAACTCCAGTCAGGAATATCTCTCTTGTTTCAGAATCCTTTCAGGCTCCTTTGATGGTGAATCAAACAAAATGGAAAGTGTTCCTTTTCCTGCACACACACTTTCTTTTCTCACTACAAACCTCTCTCTCAATTACTCTTTTCACAATTGTGTTTCTTTTTCTCCTCCCAACAAATGGCATTTGTTCTCCCAGCACTTCCCCACAAACTTTTCCCCCCACAGAGTAAGTCAGAAATGTAACTCTATGATATAACATTTAAAATCTACCTATCTTTGGAGGGGGAAGAGGTGGGGGGTACAGGAAAGCTTTCCAAAAGCCCACGTGAGTTTGACCAATAAAGCTACTGCTAATAAAGGCACCACTAGCACAGCTAATTGCCATAGCTAGCAGCACCAGCAATAGCTACGCCCTGAACTAAAAGAGCCCTAATAATAATGTTATCATTGCTGTAATGCAGTGTTTGGCGTTTGGACGGCTACGCGATGATTGAGAGCGAGCTGAAAGCCCCACTGGGAGAGCGGTGCTCTGATCCATGGCAGCGAGCGAGTGGCGATGGTGGAGGCAGAGACAGAGCTAAATGGTGGGGGAGCTAATTGAGAGCTCAAGCGAGGAGTCAGCAGGCTGGCGCAGTTCATTCCAGAGTGTTTGTCATTACACCTCTCCACCAAGGGAGAGAAAGAGAAAGAGAGGGAGAGAAAGAGAGAGAGAGAGAGAGAGAGAGAGAGAGAGAGAGCATTGTGCCGTGCTGCGCTGCACTGCTCGCGTGTAACCAAGATTTATGCTAATGGGGGACCCTGCATATGCTTATTCCACATATCTATATGAAAGTTAATAGACTGTTACATTACTTCTTAACCCCGCCGTCTATACATGATTACCTTTTCTGATTTCCTTCGCAAAACAGCATATAAACACGGGGCAGGGATTTTTGTCAACGTGTCACTGGGTTTGTTTCCAGTGGCGGCCCCGGAGCTCTCGTAATCGCTCCGTAACTTTGGGGGGCGAGGGGGCCATAAACGCCCTGCAGCAGTAGCAGGAGGAGGAGGAGGAAGAGGAGGAGGAAGAAGGGCCCGGCTATAACACTCCCGCTCCCCAGCGCTGTTGCCAGCCTGGCCTCTGGATTTATCATCACAGGCCTCTGCCAACAGGGACTCTGATGGCAGCGCTGCCTGGGCCTGATGGAGGTACAGTGCGTAGTGCCTGAGCATGTGGGAATGATATTTAAAGTGTCTGCTGCTGTGCTAAGCTGCTGTATAGCTACAGCATGTGTGCTCTGCCTTGCATGGCTGAATATTTATTTCTTGTTTGGGTTGGAGTGGTGAGTGGGTGAAACAGGCAATAAATGCCTGTCATATATTTAGTCGTATAATTGGACTCAAATGCTGTTTTTTTTTAGCCTTACTATGCATTAGCTTACGAAGCCTAAAGGGGAGCATTCAGTGCTCTGATCATTGGCAAACATGGGAGTATCTCCTTGAACAGTTCCTGTAAAATAAGACAGAAACCCACGACAACAAGGTCAAAACGGGAACGGGGCCCTGGTTGTCATCTGGGGGTTGTGGCGCGGTGACACGGAGCATGGAGACAAAGTGCGAGGTGGCGGAGCAGCATGTTAAACTGGGCCAGGCTCTCCCCCAATGGCACCGTAAAAGGCCCCGAAAACAAGCAGTGGCAGCTTTGCGCCCCCTTCTCCCCACCTCCCAGCTTCTCTCGCACTCTTCTCCCTCTCTCTTTCTATCCTTCTAGCTCTCTCGGTCTCCTCTCTTTCTCTCCCCCTCCTTTACCATGGCCGTCCACTTTTCCAGGCTCTTGACTTACAAATTGCTGCTTTGGTTGGCTTCATTGTAACAGCTTTCTTGAGAGAGAGAGAGAGAGAGAGAGAGAGAGAAAGAAAGAAGGAAGGAAAGAAGAGAGAGAGAGAAGAAAGAAAGAAAAAAAGCTGGCGAGGTAAGCAGCGGGTAGGACACTTGTTCCCTCAAACACACACTTCCAGTAACCCCCCCCCCTCCTCCTCCTCCCCCATCCGCCTCTCCCTCCACCCCCTCCTTCTCCCAATGCTTTACAGTAAAGCTAGGCCTTGGCTAACAGTCAGCACATTGTTTCCGCTTGTCCCTCAAAACGCTGGCCGCAACGCTGTCAATAACCCTCTCTCACTGCGCTCTGCTCCCCCCGTCTATTCAGCCTGCTTGGCTGGATTTCAGAAACGATCCACGGAGTGAGGAGAGGGAGAAGGTGGTGGTGGTGGTGGTGGTGGTAGTGAAAAAAAAAGTTAAAATGCTCAGGACATAAGCCCTCAATGGCCACTCTTAATTCCTTCTTTAATATGTCAGACAGAAATATCAGGCCTCTTTAGCATGCCAATGAGCGGGCAGAAAGGGAAGTGTTCCCAGCGGACCGGGGAGGTGGTGGTGGTGGTGGTGTTGGGGGGGGGGGGGGGGGGGGGGGGGGGGGGTAGAGGAGGGCGAGCCGGTCGCCCCCCCGGCATAAAGAGCCACTGTGCGTCTGGGAGAGAAGCCGAGCGAGCTGAAGCTGAAGCCGGGGCTGGAGAGAAAATAGGTGTGCGATCCCCCCGGAGCCCCCTTGGTTCTCCGAGAGTCAAAGGGACACAGACACAGACACACACACACACGCACACACACACACACTCACACACACATACATGTATGCAAGCCCACAGTCTCAGATGCTTTATCGCATAAGGTATCTTTGTGTTAAGGCTTTGTCTTCTAGATGCTTGTAAAAAGGTCATTAATCAACCTTGAGATGTGCCTTACATAAGATCACATCCCCCTTCCATTATTCTGGTGATGTGTAGGACAAGTCCACAAAAATGATGTGTTGTTTTTACTAATTACTCTATTTGGGGCATTTCAGAGAAACACAAACAAAAATATTTATTCAATTACCGCCGTTTTTTTTAAGCACATCATTTTCA
This sequence comes from Alosa sapidissima, assembly GCF_018492685.1. NCBI lineage: Eukaryota > Metazoa > Chordata > Actinopteri > Clupeiformes > Clupeidae > Alosa > Alosa sapidissima. The sequence continues at coordinate 5,822,248 of NC_055967.1, forward strand.
TAATTGTTCTATAAATTACATTTTCCAGTACATTGGCTTCAGATGGATAATTAATTTCTCACTTCACCCTTTTCAATACAAATTTGTTTTGAGAAAGTGCTGAGTACCAATGTTTCCTCCCTCTGAGCTTTTAAATGGAAAAAGGTTGGGGGTGGTAAAGAATCAAACCGTGATGACAGTCACCATTTCACATCATACTGTACAAGTCACATTACAAAATAATTTCCTTTAAAGCTGTCATTCACAGCATTGTAATTTATTCGTTTGAAAATGTCCTCAATGCACAACGAATAAAACAAAAGGTGAAAACAAAGCACTGTTCAATATGAGGGCAGTTTCTATTGTTCCGTCTTAGCAAAGAATCATGGGATTTGTAGTCCACCAAATTTTCAATTAGGGGCCATTCTTAGCCTCTCATAGAAAAACAGCTCTCTTTTTGTGGCCCACAGTCAAAGTCTGTGTGTGTGTGTGTGTGTGTGTGTGTGTGTGTATGTGTGTGTGTGTGTGTGTGCATGTCTGTGTGTGTGTGGTGTCATTGTTCACCATCCTCCTCCTCGCCCGTGCCTGCCTCCCTCCCTGCTCCCGTGCCTAGTAGGGGTTAATGACGGGCAGCCATGCTGGTTCAGCTGCTACTCTACCCAGATGAAGTGCGGGCCGGCGCATTATCATTTCACACGGCGAAAACAGAAGGCGACATATGCCCACTGCCGTCCTTTGGTTTTGGACTCAAAAAATATTCATCAAAAAGCCCCTGCACTCCCATGAGTTCGCTGCCATATGCCGCCGGAAAATGTCACCAGCGAAAGACATATTAATTCACCAGTTTGAGAACTCCATTTGATATTCATGCCTTCCAAGCATCCTGACCCACATTCAGCGCCGTGGTGTTAGATCCTGCCCAACACAGAATACCAGACAGCTGTTGTCATGTGTGTGTGTGTGTGTGTGTGTGTGTGTGTGTGTGTGTGTGTGTGTGTGTGTGTGTGTGTGTCTGTTTGTTTGTGTGTGTGTGTGTGTGTGTGTGTGTGTGTGTGTGTGTGTGTGTGTGTGTGTGTCTGTTTGTGTGTGTGTGTGTTTGTGTATGAGTGTGTGTTTGTTGTGTGTGAGTGTGTGTGTGTGCACACACAACACGCTTGTGTTACTGTGTGCCATGTTTCAACTGCAATCAAAACTAAAATGTGCCAGCAATAAAGGAAGGGAAAAAAAGAAGAAAGAGCCATTCATTAATGGCTGCCAAATCCACGCGGAGACAATATGCCAGTGGCCAGAGAAACAAAAGGAAGCATATGGAGGCTCATTCCACTAATATGCTGCATGGGTCCCTACAAGCAGCATTGGACACATCTCAGGTCTTGGTCAGGACAATACTGGACATGAGAAGCCTAATGTAAGGCAAATTCTGGGCTGGGCTTCATAGCCTTTGCTCCACTCAACCAAGAGCCTTTCTTGCTTTCTCTTTTATGTCATCAGTGAAAAAAGCTCTTGTGTCACTGGGTTGACCTTTGAGTGTGTGTGTGTGTGTGTGTGTGTGTGTGTGTGCGTGTATGTGCGTGTATGTGTGTGTGTGCATCTGTCTGTGTATGTGTACATGTATGTATTTGTGTATGTGTTTCCAGTCAGAGCTAAATCACAGTGAACTACACTACCCTGCACTGAAAAAAACAACTTCTGCTGGTATGTGTAATGACCCCAAATAAAAAAAAAAATCATACAGCGCATCTTTTTTTTTTGCACCTGCACTCAACAAACTTAGCCTGATCTCAAAAGGTCAAATCTCGTCTGCTAAAAGAAACTGCTTTGTTCCTGCGCCGGCTTTTTGCTTTGTGTAGGTGTTATGTGATAGCGTTGTGATGCAGCAGTGAAGGCAGCAAGAAAACAGCCAAGGAAGCCTATGTACAGTATGTCGTGGGATTGTTGAGGTTCCTGCGAGTGGGTGCAAAGGCAGGTTATTCATGCCAATTCCAAATAGCTGTGTCTTCAGAGGGGTGAACGTTCTGTTCCTTTGCCAGTGCTGACTGATAGAGAGGATTGAAACCTCTCATATCAAAAGAAACAGAGAACGTCCTTCAGGGAGCATAAGGGAGGTTTTTAGGGTTAGCTGCAGTTCAGTGACTTCATCGCATGAAAAGAATCCCCATTCATTCCTTCATTCATTGCTTGCATTTTTTCCTCTTTAACTGTGTGTAGCATAAAATGTTCTGAATTTATCTCTGAAAGCCCCCCATACACACACACACACACACACACACACACAAACACACACACACACACACACACACACACACACACACACACCACCACCATTACCCTCCTTTCTTCATGCCCACAGAGAGAAAAAGGGTCTTGTTTTGGGTGTCAGTAGGCTCATTGAGATTTCAGAGGGCCACCAGCTTCGCAAGGCCAAAGGGTTCCCACAATCGAGTTCATTAATCTAGCATTTCCGCAACCCAGCCATGAGTTGGCGTTATATGAACCTGCCTTTACGGAAGAAAAAAAAAAAGATAGGAAGGAAAAAACCGCAGCGAGGCAACTGAAAGCACCCTGACCTAACACCCAGGCCGATCCCCACCAGAGCCAAATCCCAAAGTTCACCAGACAAAAAAACCCGCTCTTTTCTCTCCCCATGTAAAAACACTGATCACCTCCTGAACCCCCTTCTCAAAAGCACCGGAAGATTCTTGTCGGCGTCTCTTAGAGGCCTGTCACACGACACCTGCCGCAGTGCTCGCTACCTTTCTCACCTCTTCACCCAACCCCCCCCACCCCCACCCCCACCCCCCTCCGCTTTTGTGCCGGGGGCTCGGCAGTGGCTTCCCTGAGTGTGTTCGTTCCCTCGTTTGCCGCATCAGATGGTAGAGAGAGAAAGAGAGAGCAAGAGAAAGAGAGAGAGAGAGGTCGCACCGACTCCAAAAACAGAGGGATTAACGTGTGTTGCCAAACCCTTACGTCATGTGCAGGGCTGCTAAAAAGAGAGATCACTGTGACCTGCCAGCATGTGTCAAAGCATTTTTCAGCGCGCATTCAAATGGGGGATTGAATGCGATTCATTGTAACCGGGGAGCACATCGAGTTTGTTCGTTTTTTCCCCTGCTCTGTTGGTACATAAAGGGATATGGGGGGTTATGGCAAGCCTGTACTGTAAGCCATGGGGAACATAATGGGAAACTGAAATGAAAGATTTACTTTCATGCAACCCCACACACATGCACACACACAGACACACACACGCACACAAAGCAATATTGTGCTAATGCTTTTTATTTTCCTCACGACAAAAACACAACTCTTTTCTCTTAGACACTGTTAGAGGAGCGGAGGGAGAGAAAAATAGCATTGGTGGTGAAAAGGACTGGTCTGAGGACAGGATCTTATCGAGCCGAATGCGCCGTGGAGATTCTTCATAGTTAATGGGCTTTCCTGCGGCTACAGCCTCAGATAAAGTCCCTGTTTAATCATCCCATGGTGCTGGGATTGTATCTCTCGAGAGCTGCGGTGTGGAGCGGCCAAGCCAGCGAGCAGGACATGCCCACGTCTCGGCCGGGCCTTCAGGGCCAAATATTACTGCGTCTCACTACAGGACACTTATCTCCTGATACATCTCTCTCCTGAGAGGATTTTACACTTCAGCTAACAGCATGATTCGGAGGTATACCAGGTGCACGACCCCAGGGTTAGTGAAATCTACAACCAAGCAGGATAAGCATTCTCTCTTCAGGGAAAAAAAGAGGAAAAAAAAGAGAAGGTGGGGGGGCAGACAAAGACTCTCTCTCTCTATCTCACTCACAAACTCACACACATGGAAACACAGACACTTGCACACACACACACACACACACACACACACACACACACACACACACACTAACACACACACACACACACACATGTGCGCATACTTACCTACAGAGAGAGAAAAAGAGAGGTGCACACACTCATGGAGAGAGAGAAACACACACACACATACATCCTCTCTAATCTCAGCCATCTAAAGAGGATGATCTTATTTCAAGGACTGTCTAAAAACTATAGCATTTTAATACTACTTGTGTGGTCTTCAGTTCTTGAATATCTCCTCTCTTCAAATTTGTAACAGAGGATGCGGATGATCGAGTGTCCTCTCAGGTAGGAGCCAACATCAAAATCAACCTGAACCTCGGGGTGTGTCCCCACGGAGATGGCTGACGGATCTCACACCATGACCTTTTCT